>NW_020450929.1:224337-227819 GCF_003343035.1 Apteryx rowi | reverse complement strand
TTGTGGATGTCCCGCACGACGCCCTTCAGCTGCTCCTGCAGCGACGCCTTCGGCGGGGGGCCGGCCGGGGGCTCCCCCRCGGGCCAGCCCTCGGGCGACGCCAGGAACCGCTCCAGGTCCTCAAAGGAGCTCTCCCGGGGGGGCGCCCCCGGCGGGGGCCCGGCCGGCCCCGGGGAGCCGCCCTCGAGCCCGCGGCCGTCGGCGAGGGGCGAGCCGGACAGGCTGTGCCGCAGGCCGGCCGCGCCGTGCTCCGGCACCGAGAACATGCAGTGCAGGCTGCGGGAGGCTCGGAGCCGCCGGCCCCCCGGCTCCGGCGGCAGCGGGGCCCCGGCGTCCAGCGAGAGGAAGGAGAGGCCGGTGGGGGGGGAGGCGGCGGCGGCAGCGGCGCCCTGGCTGACGGCCGGGTAGAGCCGGCCGTACACGGCGCACTGCAGCTTCCGCAGGAGCTGGGCGACGGGGTGCTCGGGGAAGCTGCGGGCGAGGGAAGGGGCTGGTCGCGGAGGCGAGGGGCACCAAGGGGCATCCGCAAGCAGCCGCGGCCCCCTCCCTCCCTCCCTCCCTCCTTCCCTCCCAGGCCAGGCGCTACCTGAGGAGGCAGGAGAAGAGCCCTGCCACCACGGAGAGATCCGCCGGGCTGCTCTTCAGCTTGGCCTTCCACTGCCGCGGCCAGTCCTGGGGACAGCGTCCGTGGGAGGGTGAGATGGGACCCTGTGGGGGGGGGGGTGGCACCGCGTCCTGCCCCCCCGGAGCGACGGCAGGTATCCTGCCCCCAGGACAAGGCATCCTGCCCCCAGAACCCAGGGGTGGCAGGTATCCTGCCCCCAGGACAAGGCATGGTGCCCCCGGCAGCGCACAGGGACGGCAGGCACCCCATCCCCAGGGAAAGGCACCCTGGGCCCGCGGCGCCGGAGGCAGCGGCGCCCGGCGCGCACTCACGTGGTCCTGCTCGTACTCGAGGACGGCGGCATAGAGGGCTCTCTGCTCCTGCTCCTCGGGGGTGAGGGCCACGCTGCCGGAGAACCTCCTGCCCGGAGAGCAGCGGCCGTGGGCAGGGGGGCGGCTGCTGGGCGCCCCCAGCCGCGGCCCAGCCGGGAGCCGCAGCCCCAGGCGCCGAGCTCGCTGCCCCCATGGCCGGTCCCACGCGGGGCACCGGGGCTGGAGGGACGCAGGGAGGGGACCAGCGGGAGGGAGGATGCACCGGGGCGTGCTGAGCCCTCGGGGCTGGTCACACGGGGGGGGGGGCAGCACCACCAACGCCCGCTCTGGGGACAGGGACGTGGCCCACGAGGGGGCACCGGGCCAGGGAGGTCCCTGCGCCCGCGGGGCCCCCGCCGCGACGCCCGGCCCCGCTCACCTGTTGGCAGCTTCCTGCAGCCGCAGCCTCCGCTCCTCCATTTTCCGCTGCAGCTGGGCCACGGCAGAGTCAAGGCTCCGGAGCCGCCCGGGCRCCGCGGCATGGGGGTCCCCGGCAGGCTGCCACCACCGCAAGYGTGGCGGGAGCCCCCGCGGGACCCCGCACCAGCTCGGGGAGAGCTGGGCAAGAGTCGTCCAGCCTGCTCTTCCAGCACAGCCGCCACTCCCGTCGGGCAGGAGCCAGGATCTGCCCTTCTCCCACCCCCTTCCCCCCCAGTCAGCCCCTAACAGGACGGGGTTTGCACCCCGAAAGCGTGCTTTGGATCAGCGCAGCCCGGCGACAAGGCGCAGGCGCCTGCAGCAGCGCGTGCGGCTACGAAGTCCGGGCTGCGCGCAGCTCCGGAGGCGCCGGGGCTGTCGGCTGCCTCGACGATCCCTTTGGAGCAGGGGCCCAGCGGAGCCGCGGGGCCCGTGCTCGGAGCTCTTTGAACGGGAAGGATACGGTCTCCTCCCGGGCCTTGGCTATCACCAGGTTCTCCATCATCTGCCGCTGGAGGGACAGCGTCTGCGGAGCAGAGCGCGTGCTGGTGACGCCTGCCGAAAACCCGCGGCCACCCGGGAACGTGCGGACAGGCCCGGAGCACGGGGGGCTCCCCGGCGCCTCGTGGGACCCTCCCGCCCCAGCCCGGGGTCCATCACACCCGGATGCTCCCACCCTGCCGCTGCGKGAACCTTTTCCCTTCCCAGGGCCAGAGCTGTCCCCGCAGGGCCGGGGCTCCCCGGGGCGGTTTGGGCCCTGCAACACCTGACGCGACTCCGGCTGAGCCCCTGGGGAGGGACCGGGGGGGGTCGGGAGCTGCCCAGCTCCGTCCCCAGCCCGCACAGAGCCCCGGGCCGCAGCGCTGCCCGGCAGGGCTGCCCCCTCGCCGCTCCCCACTTGCCAGCGAGGTCTTCTGCAGGGCCTGGCGGGGGTTCAGCCGCGCCACCCGGGCCTCGTAGGCGGCCTTCAGCTTCTGGTTCTGCAGCGACGCCTCCTCCAGCGGCGTCAGCTCCCTGCCGGCGACGAGCCCTGAGCACCGGCCCGGGGCGCCCGGGAGGGACGCGGGCAGCGCAGCGCAGCACGCAGGTGCCACGGGGCCCCTCGGCACCCAGCACAGGCGCTGAGCTCCCTGCCCAGGACCGGACGCCGTGCCTCTGCGCCCGACCCCTCCGCGTCGCCGCCCTGCCGACGGGCCACGTACTTCCTGGCGCTCTGAGCTTCGGCGATCTGCAGCTTCTGGAAGATCTCCGGCGGCAGGAAAGGAGAGAGCTTGCCCCCCTCGTCSGAGAAGACCCTGCGGTGGCGGGAGATGGGCGCGGGGCCCGCGCTCCTCTCCGGCACGGCCGGTTTGGCCTTGGCTTTCCCTGGGGAGGGGAGGACGGGTGAGCAAGCAGGAGCCCCGCTCGCCGCACCGTGCCGTGCCGTGCCGTGCCACACCACGCCGTGCCAGCCCGGGGACGGCGTTGCTCACCAAGCGCGGCTGCGATGGACTTCRCTCTCTCCAGGCACTGCTCCGCCAGCTTCAGCATCTTCGGCGTGTCGGGTGCGACGCCCTCGCTGCCGTCTGCGCAGAGGACGCCGCGTGGGTGCCCGGGGCCGTCCGGGRGTGGCGCAGCCCCGCGGCCCTCAGCACCGCTCCGCATGCCCGCCCCACAGCTCGGCAGCGGTGGGTGGGGGGTGGGGGGGGGTCAGGGCTTCGCCCCGGCCCCCCGGGCTCCGACGGGGCCGCCCGCACCTTTCTCGGCCGCCGCATCCTCCTGCAGGGCCTGGGCGATGAAGCTGATGCTCCGCAGATATTCCGCATAGGCCTCCTGCCGGGAGAGCGCGGCTGAGCCGCAGCCCCTCGCCGCCCCCCCCCACCCCGTCGGCCTGCCCGGGGGGGCGCCGGGGACCCCCTGCAGCCCGGCCCCACAGCCACCCCATTTCCAGGAGGCGGGGGCGAAGGGAACAACCCCCCCCCAGGGCTTGGGGGCCGCAGGGGGTCCATGGGGGGGGGGATGAAGCGGGACACAGCAACATGGAGGGGCACGAGGGGGTGCCCAGGCTGTGCACGGAGATGTGGGGGGGGCGTCCCAAAGAGGGGGGTGAG
>NW_020450929.1:170311-223342 GCF_003343035.1 Apteryx rowi | reverse complement strand
GGCCCGAGCCGCCCGCGGGGTGGGACCGGGACCCGGCGGCCGCCTGGGCTCGGCCCGCCGCTCTCGGCGGCGCCGCGGAGGCAGGTGAGGCCTGGCGGGACGGGACGGGACGGGACGGGGCGGGAGGAGGCCGCGCGGCCGGTACCGGGCCCGGGGTCCCTGGGGCAGCGGGAGGCGGCGGCTGGCGGAGCCCCCGGGGGAGCAAAGGCCTCCGAAAGCCGCGGAGGCGGCGCCGCCGCTTCGCCCCGAGCCGCCCCGGGAGGGCAGCGGGGCTCCGAGCCGCCCCGAGCCCGGCGCGGGGAGCGGAGCCGCTCGCTGCGGCCCAACAGCTCCGCTCCGCTCCCGGGGCCGTTAAGCCCGTAAAGAGCGAAGCGGCGTCGAACGGAGAGGCGCGGAGGAGCCTCGGGCTCCTCGGGGACGCGGCGCCCCAAAACCTCGGGGGAGGCCGGGGGCGAGTCAGGCCCGGGCCTTTCCGCCGCCCCTCGGCAGCTGCCTGCCCCCTTTGCACGCCGCCGGTAGCGGGGCGTCGCGCTGCCCGCGGGGCTGAGCGCGGCRGATGATAAGTTTCCTAAGGAAGCTCTTCGGAGGCGGGTGCCTCAATAAGCAGCATCCGACTGCGCCGCTGCCCGGGAGGGTCCCCGCGCCCAGCGTCGGGCTCCCCTTCGCCTGTCGGAGCCGCTCTCCGCACCCCCGTGGGCAGCCCGCCCGCGTGGACCGCCGTCCCTCGGCTCCTTGTTTCCCCGTGGGGTTTAAAGCACAGCTGTGTCGTGTCAGGCCCTGGAAGAGACCGAGYCAAGGACTCCGCCGCTGGCAGTGGGTCGGTGCAGCGGCAGGATAACGCYGGGCTCCTTGCGGAGGAGATGTGCGGTAGCTGAGGACGGACGTGCGGGGCCGGGAGCACGGGAGCAGCGGGCTGGTCGCAGGCGGGAGGAGCGTCGTGGCCGGCAACCCCGCGGCGGGAGAGGGCAGGCGCTCTGCATCGCGCCTCGCTGCCGCCTCCCGCGCTTGGCGCTTGGCGGTCCGCAGGCCGCCTCGCTCTTGTCCCTGCGGCTCTTCCCTGCCCTCGAGAAGCAGGTCTCCGGCTCGATGCCTGCTCCCGGGCGGCCGGGATGGACTTGGAGAGGGACCGTTAGGGCGCTGGGAAATAGCGYGTCTTGGAAGAGGCTGGAGCAGCTTGGGTGGTTCAGGCTCGCGGAGCAGAAGCTGCGGGACATGACCGCTGTCTATAAATACGTTGGAGATAAGCGCTGGGGAGGGAGAAGAACTGCTTAAGCTGAAGGGCAGCGCTGGCAAAAGCACAAATGCGTGYGAGCCCTGAAAACGTCGCAGCCGGAAACCGGGAGGAGGTTCCTCCATTAGGGCGGTCGAGGCTGGAGCAGCCTCCCCGGGGTGCAGGCAGAAACCTTGCTGCTTTTTGGGTACGGCCCAGTCGATTTATGACGTGCCGCCTCCGATCAGCAGGTGACTGGCCTCAGTCGCGGAGACGGTCCCTTCCTGCCCTGCCTTTCGGGCRCCCCTGCCTTTTGCTGAAGCCGGGGCTTTTGAGGCAGCCTGCTGACTTGGATCAAAGGAAGGGCAACGTCTTCCAGCGCGCTGGCGCCTCGGGGCCGTAGCTGGCTGCAGCAGGCACGGAGCAACTGTATTCAAACCTTCTCCCGCAGGAATTGGCAGAGCCCTGAGCACTGGATATTGTCGCCTCTGCCACGGGAAGTTTTCCTCCCGGAGCCTGCGCAATGCTTTCGGGAAGGTTCCTGTGATGGGAGAGAACTCGGAGAAGCAGCGCCGCGTGGATCAGGTGTTCTTCACGGACTTCCAGCGGCTGGTCGGAGTCGCGGTGCGACAGGACCCGGCGCTCCCCCAGTTCGTCTGCAAGAAATGCCATGCCCAGTTCTACAAATGCCGCAGCATCCTCAGGACGTTTATTCAGAGGGTGAACGCGTCTCCTACGGGCCATGTAAAGTCGAAAGGAAAGTACGTTGCTTTTCTTTGTTCCTGGTTGTTTTTTGGAGTAGTAAACTGCCATGTGTTTGTATACGTTAACTTCCCTGAGAATTTCCGGGTGCCAAATTCCTGGGACAAGATATATTTTTAGTAGCTGAAAAGTTAGTGGGTGAACACGGCTTCCGACTAGCCAAACGCTGCTGCCACGTTTAGCGGTGTCACTACGCCGTCTCCAGCGAGACGTGTTCCCTCTGAAACCCCTGAAACGCTGCCTGTGCTGTTCCTTTTGCAGGAGCGGTGTTGCCCAGGCCCAGCCTGGCGCGGAAGGAGGTGCCTCCTGCCTGGGTGAGTAGCGGCTCACGGAGCTGGTTTCCGTTTCTTTCCGCATATGCCATCAGCAAAGGGTTTGTTTTTATGGATGTTCAGAAACAACCGGCTGGCCGGACGCTTTCTGTGCGCTCCGGCACAGCCGTGCCTGCGCGCACGCCCGGCTCCGTTGGTTACGCTTCCATGTGCTCCCTGCTGCGTGAGGTCTCCCTCCCCTCGTGCTCCGCAGGAGGATCCTCTCCGGCACCAGCCAGGGAGAGAGCCTGTCCCAGCCACACTCAAACGCTGTGGGGCAACCAGAAACACGCTGTCAGCTGTAAAATTAGACAGCGACGTTCCGATTACTTCAGCTGCCCCCGCCCCACTCCATGGAAAACCCTGCCCCGGCTGCAGCGTTTTTAGTGTCTCCCCCATCTGCCTTCTGGCGTGCTGCCTGGTTAGGAAATCCAGCCTGGGGGACGGGACGGACCTGGTCTGTGGCCCTGTCCCTCCGCGTGGCGGGGCGTGCGGTTTGCCGGCCCAAACACTGACCGCGTGCGCTGCTTCTCCCCTCCGAGCAGTCGACCTGATCACCTCCAGCCCTCAGTGCCTGCGCAGCCTGGTGACGTGGACGCACGCGCACGCGGGGAGCTGCCAGTCGGTGCCGAGCCTGCAGAGCGTGCTGTCCTCGGAGTACTGCGGGATCATCCGCGCCGTGTGGGGCTGCGGCGACGGCCACGACTACATCATGGATACGGATTCTGACTGTAGCACAGTGCTTGTTGACAATGCCTTGTCTGTCAAACGGGAGTGGAACAAGAGCACAGCACAGCGCTTGACTGACAACGGGGCAGGGGCAGACAATGCCGAGGCTGTTCCTGCTCCCAAACCCCAGCATGCTCCAGTAAGGACAACTCCTTGCCAGCAGCCAGCAAACAAAGGGACCACATCAGTGCCGCTGAGCTTGGAGAATGAGCCGCCGCAGAACAGGGATTCATCTCGCTCGCAACTGGACAGCACAGCCGCTTTACAGGAGAAAGCCCTGCCGCAGCCGGTGTCGCCGCTGAGCAGTGCCACAGGTAAGGGATTTGCCTTCCGATCTCCTACCAGGTCTCCAGGGAAGGGCAGAGACCTGGAGAGCTGGCACAGGGGACGAAGTCTGGGGCCTGGGATTGCCTCCCCAGAGATCGCTGCTCCTCGGGGAGGACGCAGACCCCAGCTGGGAAGTACAGGTTGCCCAGATAATATCACCACCGTCTCGGATACTGAGCCTGGCAGAAGGGAAAGGGGAACAGAGCTTCGGCTGACCGCGATGTCAGACCGGAGCTTGCGKGAGTGAGTTGCTTCATGCAAAACGAGCGAATCGCCTTGCCTCTGGGCCTTGTTTCCCCCCTGTTAACGGGGGCGGGAGGTGGTCGTTCCTGAGCAGGCCTGGAGACTCACGATGGGAAGCGCTGTCCGAGGCCAGAGTTAATGCTGCCGCACGAGGCTGGTGAGTCCCTGCTGCTCCGCACTTGACGYGCGGTGGTCAAGCAGGGCACGGCACCAGCTGGTTCTCCAGTGCCACGCTTGCCCCATGGTTATTCCTGATAAATCCAACCCCTGGCTGTATACCAGCACGGAGGGGCCTCCCCCACCTCCCTGCGGGCCGCGGGGTAACGCTGACCAGCGGGAGCCCCAGGGGTCCCTCCTGGCTGCACAGGAGAGTTCCYAGGCTGGCCTCGCTTTTGGGATGAATTAACACTGGTCTAGTGCCGTAATCTCTCATTTCTTTTGAAAGCGACATTTTGGGATTAACACTGATTTTCGAATTACAGACGTTGGGATCTGTTTAGCTCTCTGACAGTGATGTGAGATGTCCGCTGCTGGAAAGAGAAAAGGCCGTTGTGGCACATTTAGGAATGAGTCTTTCAGTTACAGAGCAGGTGTCACTGGGGAGAACCGAGATGCTCGTGGGAGCTCCAGGGTAAAGACTCTCCCAGTCCCTGGGGTGCTGGGAGGATGCGCCAGGCACACAGAGCGTGGCTTAACTAATCATTAACTTGTCTTGCTGCACATCTYTTTTCTGGGGTATGAGCCACCATGAGCAAATTCAGGGTCGTTCCCTGCCTTCTCAGCAGCTGTCTCTGTGCTGCCTTCTTTTCACTGCTTTTCATTGTAACTGTGTTCTCCTTCATTTCCTAGGACAGTTGAGTGGGAAGCAGGTTCTGTCTTCAACGTCGGATGAGCGGGTAAAAGACGAGTTCAGTGACCTTTCTGAGGGGTGAGAGAAGAGTGGGTTTAAAATAGCCTTAATGTCTTCTTTGCGAGTATGAAATGACAAGCCGCGGAGAGCTCTTTCTCCACAAGTGACCTGGTCCTTGGAGGCCCCTTGGAGCCGGCATCTGATGCGCAGAGCGGTTTCTTTGCAGCAGCTGTGACACAGCTCGCACAGCTGATGCACTGAACTCCCCTCCCTGGCCGCCTCTGCTGCAGTGGGATGTTTGCATGTCAGTGTGTGTGTGTGTGTGTGCGTGCACGTGCTTTCTATTGCGTTTTAGTGGGCTGCTTCCAGCAAACCTGGTCACGTTGCTTTCAAGGACCCTCTGGTCTGSAAAAGCAACTGCCGCGGTGGCAGTGGGTGATTGCACGGCTCCGTGCGGTGGCRGAGAGCTGCTGCTCCGGTCCCTCACCAGGGCTGGCAGCTTGCTAGCTCCTCTCRCTTCAAAACTAATTCCCGTTTGCAGCTGCTCCAAACCGGGACTCCAGAAGAGCGGTCGGTGTGGGTAGGCAGGCCTGGGCGCTCAGGCAGTAGGCGGCACTCAGAGAAATCATCCAATTTGCTCGCAGGGAAAGCTTGTAGATGAGAAGTCCGAATGGTATTCGGACACTGGCAGCTTAGCAGTTTTTCTGATCACTAGAATTAGGCATAATTGCAGAAGATCGGGCTAAAACCTCCAAACGTAGGTAGTTAAAGTGAGACTTGTAAATAAATGATAATTGAGTGTAGTCATGCTGAGTCTAAGCTACGAAGGGCCGAGTGCAGGCTTATTTCAGGACATCAGCTAAATCTGTCAGCTGTCACATTAAGAATGCCACAACAATCTACTGCCTATTTCCTAGTTTCAGAATTAATTGCGTCTTGTATAGTTTAGGATTTAAAAAAAAAAAAAAAGTAGCCACTACATATGAGGAAATACTGAATGACCTGCAGCTTAATTAACCTGTGCCAGACAATTATATATTATAGAAAGTGGCTGCAACATCCTTCAACAATAAATAGATCTTTTCAGTAACAGCCACTTTTTTCTCCTTATAGTGTTTCAGTTAATCTTACAGAGATCTAGTCTTAAAAGGAAATAATTTTGCAATTTGCTGTATTATCCCAAAGCAAATAAAGCCCCAGTGACTATGGGGGAGGAGAACATGTGAAGCCTCAGTTGCCATGCTGTTCTGTGGGGGAGATGAATACATTGGAAATGAAGAACAAGTATTGCTGCTGCTGCTGCTGCAGACACTAGTCTTTTGGATTATTGGTGCTGAAGCGTCAGCCAAATACTGTGTCGGTAAAGTGCATCTTCYTTCTCTCTCAGGGATTTCTTGAGCGAGGATGAAAATGAGAAGAGAAACATGCAATCTTCAGATGACTCCTTCGAGCCTTACCCTGAAAAGAAGTAAGGGGCTTTCCTTCTCTGGAAACACAGCRTGGTTAACGGAGGAGCTCTCGGAGGATGAGCAGAGGGGGCTGGTGTCCACCTCCCCTTTTGACGTGGGGCGGGAGGATAGAGCTGGGCAAACCACCGTGTTTTCCTGTATGGACTCAGTTCTCCACACATCCCTCCCTTCCTGCCCTGGGGATAACAGTGATTCCTCAGTGCGTGTGTTCCCTGAGCTGTCCACCAAGCTAAAGCGAGGCCATGTTCCTCATCCCGGGGCCATGCACCAAATATTGCAGCTCAGCTTGCATGTACTTGACAGTGTGCGTGCTCTTCCTTTGGCTGAGCTATGTCAAGTCAGGCATCAAGCTAAGCCATCGGATCAGGTGTAACGTTCAGGGATGATTAAATGGGAGGATTTAAATCAACATGAAGTATTAAACAACTGTTGTTCATTTTCCTTGTTTCTTCTCTGAGGGTTTCTAGTAAGAAAAGTGACAGCAAAGAAGCAAAGAAGGCAGAAGAGCCCAAAATAAGGAAGAAGCCAGGGCCTAAGCCAGGCTGGAAAAAAAAAATCAAGTGTGAAAGGTAATAAGCCGGCCATGGCTGGGCAGCAGCCTTGCCCTGCCGCGCTGGCTGACCGCAGTCCTCTGCTTTGCAGGGAGGAGCTGCCTACCATTTACAAGTGTCCTTACCAGGGATGCACAGCTGTGTACAGAGGGGCAGATGGCATGAAGGTAAGTTAAGAGTTTGCTCCTGATCTTGAACTGTAGCTTTGAGTATTATAGAGCAGTCTTCATATGAGACCGATTTCACTCACCTGGCCAGCTCTGCGGCCTTGTTCYATGCTCCAAAAAGCAAAAGGAGCTGCAGGGGCTTGGCGTGCTGCTCCTGTTCTGGAAGTCTGCCGCTGGCTCAGCAGTAGCCCTTGGAAACGAGCTCCATTGTGTCCTGTAAAGTCCCTGCTGTCAGGGATAGTTTTGGATACAAGTCCCAGTTTTTTCACAGTGGAAGCACTGATGTGTAAAGCTGCCTAGAGCGGTGTCTCATTGACTAGGGGAGCCAAGTTTGTCATCAGGGAAAAATCCAGCCCTCATCTCTACTAGACGATCAGCTGATAGAAGCTCTGACCTTTCTTTTCAGAAACATATAAAAGAACATCATGAAGAAGTTCGTGAGAGGCCCTGTCCCCATCCTGGCTGCAACAAGGTGTTCATGATTGACCGGTACCTACAGCGCCACGTGAAGCTCATTCATACAGGTGTGTCATGGCATGTCCTGATCACACTCTGAATCAGAGGCAGGGGGAGGAATTCAAACTCCATTGGTAATCATGGGCACTTGCTTGCATGTGTTTCATGTACTAAGATACAGCAGAACTGATGATTCTTTCCCTGTTTCTATGTTTCYGTTGCAGAGGTACGTAATTATATCTGCGATGAATGTGGGCAGACCTTTAAGCAACGCAAACACCTCTCAGTCCATCAGATGCGGCACTCAGGAGCAAAGCCCCTCCAGTAAGTGCACACTGACCGTCCACTTACTGTGTTATAAGAAAATGGAAAGAAGTAGTCAAGTTCTGCAGAGCTCTTAATGGAACTACTCTGTGCTAAGGACAGTGACATGACATAAACTCTGTCAGTAGCTGACAGTACTATGGCAGTATCATGGCCGTATGCGGACTGTGTTGTGCATTACAGGAGGTGCCATTTAGAAAAGACTTCTCTGAAGTTGCTTTAGGAGGTGTTGGTTGTTCGCAGCCCCAGAGTACCTAGGAATGCTGAGGAAATCTARCTTGGACAGTGAGGCTTCTGTGGCCAACTTTTGTAGCTTCTGAAAGCAAGTACTGAAGGACAGGATTTGTCTAGTGTTGAATATTGGACATTTCAGGTGAAGCTGAGCCTGTAGTTCCTAGAAAGTAGAGATGTTTTTTGCAGCCTCTGCCAATTACAGGATTCCTTTTCCTCTTTATAGGAATGTGTTTTACCATCTGGGTACTGCGTGTGCTCAGTCAAGGTTTTTTAGGCTTAAATGTTCATCCACTGAGGGGTTTTCTGAGGGAGTCCTATGCCTTTGTCTGTTCTTGTTGCACTTCTGCTTTCAGCAGGCAGCAAACGAACGCTCAGCTACCGGAGCTGAGCTGCGGGCCTGAGAACAAGCGTGCTGCTTAACCTAGGTAGTTCTAGGAGATGCTATAACAGCTGCTATAGCATCTCTCCAAACCACGTGCCCAGACTGAGGCTGTGGTGTTCTTGTACAGCCTCCCTCCCCTTCAGCGCAGCCAAGCCTGGGGTTATTCACTGCGACAAACAGCTAATGCTTCGACTGTGGCTGCAGCTCCAGGTTTGGTGCTAAGACTGTGCTTTCCCTTGCAGGTGTGAAATCTGTGGTTTCCAGTGCAGACAGCGAGCCTCACTGAAGTACCACATGACCAAACACAAAGCTGAGACAGAGCTGGAGTTTGCCTGTGACCAGTGTGGGAAGCGCTTTGAGAAGGCCCATAACCTTAACGTCCACATGTCCATGGTGCACCCTCTGACCCAGACTCAGGACAAAACCAAGCCACTGGAGCCGGAGCCCATTCTCCTCTTAAATACTTCAGGGACTGCAGAAAGCCAGGCTGTAAAGCCAGAAGTGACTGCACAGCAGGAGCCCACCTGAGGGGGGCTGGGAAGCTTTCCCCRTCCAGCCTTGTAGAAACCGTACAGCAGAGTGGAGACTTTTAATCTACATTTTAGTCTCCCAAAGAACTCAGTGGAATTAGCTTCAGCTTGCTCAGAAAAAGCTTGTTATCATGCTGTGATTCTCCATGCTCACGTCTGATTCAGCAGTGTTGTACTAAGAGTCTGTCTAATCCAAGGGGAATGGATGTTTGGCAGCACCCTTTTTTGTCCCCTTCCCCCCAACACACGCACTTGTAGAAACAAAGTTGGCCCACAACTGTTACCTGCCTGCACAAGCTGCTGCCTGTGTATAAATGCCCTCAGGTGGCAGTAAGGGTACATAGGACAGTGGAGCAACTTCAGCAGACATTTTGTTTTGAAAAAATCATGATTCCCAAAGCAAGTCTAAAATGAAATTTGTAACCTACTTTTTATTGTAACAAGAGCTTCATGGTTATGCTTGTAATAAATTATTTACAAAGTAATTTGAATGAAACAGCACTGGTGAGAAAGGTAGCAGCTTGTCTGTCCCTCCATCCCTACTGCTGTCCATACAGTCAGTGTCTTCTGCTTAGTTTTCTTTCTCCGCTGCAGTGTTGGTGCCCGCAGTCACTCAGAACAACACCAGTTCTCCATCCAGATCCTCTCCATCCAGATCTATCGCTGTGGCAGGCCTTGAGAAGTGCAGAAGGGTGGCTTTCATCTCTGGGTCAAATTTTTCACAGGCATCCAGTAACTGGGGACAGGGGAAGTGTCTGATATTAGACCCAGTCTTGCTTCTTCAAAGCAAGTTATAGCCACACCAGATCATCTTGCTGCTTCTCAGCAGCTTGCAGGTAGAGGAGAGGGAAGCTGGTGCTGACTCGCACAGAAACAATAGGGTCTCCTGGCTGACACCACCGTGCTTGTGGGAATTTCAACACCTGCCACTTAACTGTGCTTGGTAGCTCCCCTAGGACCAAGCATTAAGCAAGTGGTGGGATAAGACTGCAGCAGAAGAATGTTTAATGTTGCTGAGAAAGATTGAGCCTGCAGCCTCAGAGAGAGAAAGAGAGAGGAGGTGGCTATAGCACTAGTTGGGCAGTAGGTGTCCTCCCCTGCTCCAAAATGTGTTATGGAARTGGCATTTCAGGTCACAGGTTAAGCAGGCAGCACCAGTACAGGGTGAGTGTGGCAAGGAAGACCACACCTGCTAGCCCAGAACAGAAAAAACACTCCCAGCTCTCACTAGCTGGGGGAAGAAAAAGAACACCACGTACYGGCTGTATGTTTCCAAAACTTTTTTGGGGGCATCGTGGAATTGCACCAAGCAGGAACTGACGGGCCTTGGCGATCACTTCTAAGGAATCCCCCTGGAAGAGACAAGGCCGATCAGGACCAAAAGCAACACCACTTACAGTGCTCAGGCCCCAGTCCTAAAAGCAAGACAGGACCCACTACACTGTACAATGTTCTGTTTACAAGTTAGACAGCTCACTTGCTTGATGACTACATTCATCCCAAGGTCCTGTACAAGCAAGACAGCAATGAGGCACCTTAGTTTTACCATATGCTCAGGCATCAGGAGAACAGCAGCACCTGCAGGCTCCTCTCAGCCCCGAGGTGCGAGCAGGCTGCCTGCTGGCAAAGGCAGCTGCACAAGCTACCTCTGTGTTGTAGAGGAAGGCAAGAACAAGAGATGTGCTGCAAGTGGCAGGTGGAAGGAGGTAAAGAACAGGATTCAGAGTTATGGGGCAGGGGGAGGAGAAAAAGGAAAAAAAAAGATTGAACTTTACTCACATGCTCTGCAGGGCCTGGGCCTTGTCCCACCTGATTAGACTGCAGCAGATCTTCCCCTTCCACAAAGAGCTGCAACAGCTGGRTATACAAATCAAGTGCCACACAGAGGAAGGTTTGCTCTCTAGAGAACAGCTCTTGGTGAAAGCAGGGGGTGAGGCTACAGGAAATCACACACAGTATCTAGTCAGCGCTGGTTTCATGTTATACTCAAAGATAGATAGGAAAAAACATAGGACAAGCACAGCTAGTGCTCTCGCTGCCGTCCATTTTACAAGTCCCATTGCGTGCAGGAGTGCGGTAAGCAAGGTTACTCCACTGCCAGGAGCGAGAAGGCAGCCATGGACCCTTTTGTTCGGAGCACAAAGCTTGCAGGGAAACTTCTAGCAAGAGAACTGCTTAAATAGCAGTCCTGCTGTGATTGAGTGTTTTCTCCTGCACCGCTAATATAAGAGCTCATCTCACTTACAGGCTAGCTGTACATGCAAACCACCAACCACATCCTTCCTCCCAAATTCCCTCCGAAACCAGTGGGACATTACCTGTAGAAAGCGACAGGCAAGAGTCGGATGTGATGGTCTGATGCTGCACTGCGCAGAATACAGTATTTTCTAGGGACTGCAATAACCAGAAAGAAGAACTAAGCATCTTTAGTGGTCCTCATGTCACGTTACGTACTTTTACAGCAGCACAGGGGCAGCAGTTTCCTCCCAGCCAACAATAAAACGCAATGCTTGGGTGTGGTGAACCCCTAGAGAAGGCGGCCGTTCCCTCTTAGGCTCTCTCTGCCAGGTGAAACAGTACTGAGTTTCGGTCGTTCCCTATTATCAGCTTCTGCAGGGCATAAGTAGTGTGTTYCTACCTTTTAGTAAGTAAGTTTGTTCTATGCTGCTTACAAGGGCCCATCAGTTCCTTCTTACGACTACACTTCTTATATCAAAAAGATAAACCACTGCCACCCCACAACGAACCTTTCTACCCCTTGGAGGCAGAACTTGCTCACCTTTTTCTACCGAATGAAAGAGAAGCGGCCAGGACATGTCTCTCTCTTCCAGACAGCGCAAGATCTCCAGGGACCATTCCAGAGACTTCTGAAAATCCACTCCTTCCTGGGTGTCAGAAAGGACATGTATAGTTTGCTTTAGGTTTTAGTTACATCAAAGCAGAAAGGAAGCCACCCCCCCCCCCAGCAAGAGATCATGTAAATGAAATGCTCTGTTAAATTCTTAAATTTAGCCCAAGTCTTTCCCCTCTTCTGATGGCCTGGATTCTCACCTGGGCAATCAGGCCTTAGTGCAATACCAGAGGCTTTGTCACCAGCCAGGCCACGACAGGGCTGCAGGCGGGAATGATTTGTGAGAGAGGGAGAAGCAGCATCAATGAGCTACCAGCTCATCACCACACGCTTCCCAACTGCGCTCAGCACAGAGCCTCTCCAAGTCCTGTGCTCACCCATCCTGCTCTCTGTAGCAGCCTCTTTTCCCTCTCATCCTAGCTAATGATAGCATGTCTTGGGTCTGAATGGAGGGGACGGGGGGGAAGGGGGATTGCATTATTCATTTTACTTGGAATAACCTCCCAAATCTGTTTGCTCAAGATCTTTCCTCAGTGACTCTCTTTGGAGGAGGTTGGAGGAAGTAAGACTACGAGATTGTTTTCAACTTGAATCTACTCCCTGATCCATCTGTTAGGCAACTACACAAATGGTTGCACAACACAGCCGAGAAAGCAGCAAAGGGACAGAAACAAGCATCCATGGGCAGGAGGATGCTTAGAGCAGACAGTTCCTGAAAGAAACTTGTCAAATCATCTTTGCTCCCTTGTTTAATAGTGTTAAATCATCTGGAAACCAATGTTCCTCCTCATTTGGGACCCCTTCTCATGTGAAATACCATGCATGTTTCCAGCCTGAAAAATGTCTTATAATAAATGTGAAATGCTACACAAAAGCCAAGATATACGAGTTCAAGCACTAGCTGAGAAGTGTAAAGTCTGAACAGGAAACTGAAAACGGTGAGTCATTCAGGAAGACAAATAAAAGCTACCATAGTAAAGGGGGAGATAACATCAGTTAAAAGAGAATACGGTTTAATCTGATACGAACAGAAGGACTTTCACCAAGCTCTGTCTGGGATGTTGCTGATCTCTTCCTTCTGGCTGAACAACTACCAGCCTTCAGAGTAGTGACACAAAGCATTTCTAGGCAGCAAGCCAAGCTGATCAGACACATTTAGTGTCATGAGAATTCCCTAAGGGCTGAATTTACCTTTGGTGCTATTTTTGCGGAGATGAGATCCATGAGTGAGAAGAACAGCAGAGAAACCAGAAGCTGCAAGGGGAAAAGACTGCCTGTTAGTTATATCTGCAATGATGACTCAGAACTCACACTTTCCAATCAGGAAATAACATTTCACCAAGTGTGTTCCCAGGACTGACCCGGATAAACTACAAGCACTGCTGTTCTTCCCAGGTGAAGACTGTATTTGAAGAGGATTGACTGGAGCCTGACATGGTTCGTTGCTTCTAAGGCTAAATTCCACATTAAATTCACTGTTCTTGAAAGCAAGGCTTGCTGCAGTCAGCAATTCAAACAACAGATGATAACTTCACCCAAATACAGGGAAAACAGAGAGCTAGCACAGATGTAAAACTGGAGGGAAGTTAATGTTGGTCCACAGCTGGCATGTCACAAGTGGATGCCATGCAGCCTCCCATCTCAGCCAGTCACCATATCCTGTCCCGCCCCACATTTGTTATTGCTTTTCTGGATCTCTGCCACTCGAAGCAAAGGATGCAGTGATTCTGTGACCCTGGGAAGTTAAAAGTAACATTGCTTATTTGTGCTACGAATCCAGTGGTAAAGCTAAACCTCCTTTCTTTTCCCATCTGCCTCAGATGGGAGAGGGCAGAGCCACCAGCAAGTTCTGCATACGGTTGCTCTGCTGGCACGTGCACTGCAGTTAAGTTGAGGGGGGAATGGCAGTGAGAGACTTTTCACTTCAGCTGAAAGTTTCCAAAGACAGACTACTGCATGCAGAGAAATCAAACAAAAAAGGAGAGGCACGTGTGGAACGATGGGGCCCCTCGGACTTAACTACAGGGTCTCATTCCCAAAGGTAGCTGGTCCCATGACATTTCCCCCTTCTTCCAACGCAGCAAGATCTGCCCTTTAAAGCTGTCTCTCACCTGAAGTGATTCAGCACCTGACCTCACGCTAGTCTTGTGCATGGGACCAGGTTCTCTCCTCACAAGGATCTGTGCAATTCCACTGCAACTGGAACAGTAGTCGAGAGGTCTGATCTGAGGCCTAAAAACCAGGCAGCTGCTACAATCTGCTGGGCGCCCAGTTACACTCAGCCCTCCCCCTAGTCTCATTCTTCCCGTTGTCCTCCTCCTCTTTTAAGGCATATTTTTGAGGTGGAAATTGTTTTTATTCCACGTGTACTAAATGATCATATCAACTCAGTGAGACCAGTTTCCAACCAGCAGTTCTTGGCCCTAGACTAGTACAAACAATGCATGAGGAGTCAACCCGAGAGCAAGGGGAGCAGCTACTGTAGCTGCCGCCTGGGGGATTAAAATCTAGAACAACTAGCAAGGCACAGGTTCTGCCTAGACAAGATTTATCTGCGAATTTCTCAGTAAAGGGGAGCTCCCCGCATTGACCACCAATCCCAGCTACCCCCTGGAAGGTCATTACTCAGCTCTGCCAGGGCAGCAGCCTCACTTCCTTCTCAGCACAGCACTTGGGAGAATTCCTGTGCCCAGAGGGCACCGAGCCATGGCAAAATGGCAGAGGCATTTCCTGGAACAGACCTGGGCAAACCCTCACATTTGTTCCTGCAATTCCCAGCACATCCTCCTTGAGCCCTCAAAACACCTGCACTCATTTCCCACAAACATTCTCTGTCTGTGTCTCCTTAACCTCCTAGCAGAGTTGTCTGAGCTAAAAATCAATTAGGATTGCTCCTCTCTCAGAGAGAAAGGTGATCCTGGTGTGCATGGACTGAGGTCTCAATCTCTGCAATACCCTCTCCAACTTTGTTTCTTAAAGCAGCTGTTTAATAGTTTTTTCTCACTTCACAGAAAAGCCAATGCCTAAGTTAAAAGTTTAAATTTGAAACAACTTGCCTCTAGGATAAATATTTAGTAACTGGAAATTTACGGCTGCATTGTATCAGTTAGCCACCAGCAAGATTTCCCAACAGGGCTTAGAAGGGATAAGGCAGCCATTTCTCAGTTAAGGATGTTCTCCCTCTGCTCCTTAACCGTAGAGAAAAGCAGGCATTTAAAGTGTGCCCAGTCTTGCCTGCTCTGTATCGGTCCCCAGCCTCTTCAGTGCATCTCTCTCTCTTCCACATGCTGACCGCTGTTGAACAGTAAAATGGAGGAAGGCAGCAGAAATCCAGGGTGGGCCAGAGACAGGGAAAACTGCTTCTGAAGAAAGGAAGCTAGGAAACAAAATGAGCATGTAACAGTTTTGGAGAAAGAATCTTTGGAGAAAAGAAAGAGGGAAATCAGGGGCTTTGGTAGAGGATATAAGTTTGTGGTGGGGACAAAAACCAAAAACCAAACCTTTTCCCCAACTTTTCTCCTGAAGTTGGATGTCACAAGACAGTTAAAAAATAAAAATAAAAAACCCCCACAACTTTAATCAGAGGTTGGGTAGGTAGTTAACTGTATGCACTAATACAGAAGCACATGATTATTGGCTGCAAAAATCTGCAAGGAGATTCTTATATTAAATCCCCAGCTTTTGGAGAAAACCTGCAGGATGCTGAACAGATAGAAGACCTACCAGAAACACAGCAGATACAGAGGGACTCATCGAACACAGAAGCAGTCAGCAGTTTTAAGAGACCAGGGATTCACTAAATCCAGAGAATGCAGGGTGCGGCAGCTTGAGCAAATGACTCAACACTGTGCTAAAGGCTATTTCCAGTGTTTGACTAACAAGGACTCTGTCTTCCAATCTCCTCTAAAAAGATTCTCTTTTCCTTCTGGTGAAACGCTCTGACCCATATTACACAGAARGCCAGACTAAATAATTATAATGACCCATTTTGAGTTAGGAAAAAAAAAATCTCTACAAAGGAATCYGTATAGAGCTGTCCTACAAGCCGCAGTCCCCATTAGCATCTCATACTGCCTGCTGAAACCTGGTCTGCCTCAGAGAGCAGCCTTCCTGCATGCTGCTCTGCCAGAGCCAGGCTAAATCAGAGCAGGCTCTCCTGCCTACAGACTCCCGTGAAGGTTCCTCATACACACCTTGCAGCTGAGCACCAGCACTCCCTCAGCCTCTGCAATTCTTCTGCAAGTGGCACTCCAAAGAGTCTCTTCCACTGAGAGCAAAGTACTGGCTCCAGCCTTGGCCACCACAGCTATGAAGAGAGCCAGACACCGGCAGCATTAGTGGTGGCRGAACAGGGGACAAAGCAGGGCTTTAAAAATTACTACCCTTACGCTCCACAGTTCACATAAAATAAAGTTTAAAACAAGCGTTTTGAACTGGTATTGAATTTTCATCTAGCACTCGAAATAAACAAAGATGAAATATGAACACTTACCGCCGCGGAGAAAAGGATGATGGGACACTTGGTTTGACACGTTGTCAGAACATCATTGACCCCTTCTGCTGAATCTTCACAGTCCAAGCTGGCATTCAGCAGGCCCTGGAAGAGGGTAGATTACAACGTGACCACACACACACGCACACTGTATTTACCGCTTTGAAGTACCTTGCAAACCTATATGCAAACTAACCAGAGATAACTCTAGGGGTCAGCATGGCTCAGCAAAAGAAATACAGGCCCAACAGCTGCTCCTTCTCCCACCAGCATTGCTGTATTACGTTAAAGGTAACCTCTTCCACTTCCCTCCTGCTACTTTTCTTCACGTTGCTGGATCACTGCTCTTTGATTTCAAATTTGCACCAGTTCTCAGAACAACTGTACAAATGGCACATCTCATTTCTAAGAATAGCACATAATCAGGCTTCCCGGTAAAGAAAAAAAAAATTTTCCTACCATCTAGCATGGAAAATAAAACAGAATGACAAAAGGAGCAGTTACCCTGAAGAAGTGAGCSGTGATATCATAGGAGAGTGCATACCCTCTGGAACAGATGTTCTTCTGTGGCAAAATAAGGAGAGAAAAAAGTTCTTTCCTTCCCTTTTGAATTAGGATTTCTTTAAACATTTTGGATGCCCTGCACAATGGGACTCAGAGAGCACAAAGTTACCCTCTGAGGTCCTAGGTATTTATTCTGACTAGAGAAACTTCATTTCTATATGAAGCAACAGCTTTGGCTAGACAGTGCTGTGCAATCCCAGCACTAGGAAAGCACTTCAGATGGTCCTGCTTACCMCATGCTGCAAATGGCAAAAGCAGTTTGATTAATAGTTTTTGAAYGAATAGAGGTTTCTGGCTGTGCCTAGTACAACAGTGTAAAAGAGCTTGAAAAGGCCACCAATCAAAAAGAATAAATAGAAATGATGGCTATCTTCAGAGCACAAAACAATGATGGACCTGCAAGTCAACTGTTCTACCCTCAAGAAGCCGTAGGGATGTTTCGAAACATTTCTTTAGTGTATATAACACAGGACAATGGTTTAATGTCCCGGCACAAGAGAAATCAAAGAGCTCAAAGTCAGTCCATTGCTCCTAGGTCTCCACAGGAACACTGCAGGTTTCTCTCTAACCCAACATCGGCAAAGCCCACCAGGGCACATGAGGCCTTTATCTGAAGGATGATGTATCCACACAAGAACATCCCCAAGACTGCTGCAAGTGCAAGCACAATTAAGACATATGTTGCCATGAACCACGTGAATGGAAAGAAYGATCCTACTGCTCAAGAATCAGCTAAGCTACTACCAGGCTAGTTCGTGATTACCAGCTGGTGATCTTACCCAGATCAGGACTGTGCACGCACCCACCTCCAGCCAGCGATATGCTTGTTGGCTCCACCACAGATTTGTCTACACTATTCCCCAAGGAGTCTCTCTCAATAACACAAAATGACCATCATAACTACAAATGAATGAACCCAGAAGTCATYCCAGAGCAGACAAAGTGCCACAGGGACATCTACAGAGCTAGGGGCTGGAAAGACTCAAGTATTATGACTTGAACCTCCCTATCACACAGGTTTCCTGTTCTGATAGAAGCTAAGTTCCTGTTTCAGGTTTGATTGCATCTTAATTCCCATCTTAATCCCAAGTTTAAGGTCTTTATCTAGAGCATTTACCAACAAGAAGTTATTCTTTAGCTAGCTGTACATACCAGCTCCGAGTTCACAAAATGAAAGAAATCTTCACAGTCCAACATTGTTTTCTTTCCTTTTTGACGAGTCAGGATCAGAGCAGATGCAGGGAGCCCTACCAGAATCCTTAGGTAGGGAAAACAAACAAAAAAAGTCAAAGTTGCAGTCAAGAACAGAATAAACCTCCACACTCTCAGATCATGTGACTTTGATTTTCAGGGGAGCTTGAGAGTACGTCAGGTCTCAAACATACTGATAGAAACCACACCAGGAATTTTTCCAGTTGCCCAGAAAAGAACCTGCATTTCAATGAGATATACAGACCGTTTTCAAAGACATTAGCAATGGCTCAAAAATGAAAGCGTATATTTAGATTAGAGGAGCAATTAGAGTATTTTAATGGTGGTTAACGCAAGTGGTGGGATTAAGAGTGTTGCTGGCTGTAAACGGTCCAGGAAGATGTGCTGTTCCTGAAATTCAGTCTACCATCAGGGACCACTTTTAGCCCAAAATGGCACACTGAACAGGAGCTGAAGCATGCAAGTGCTAGGGAATGAATACCTCTTGCACAATATTACAAACCCTTTTTACCATGGTATTTATAGTGTCATCTTATGCTCACTAGGGAATCACAGGAGAGGCTATCCAACTGCACAAGTACACAACATAATTCCTYTGAAGAGCAGTTTTGTCTGAGTTATTCACAGCCATTCAGATCTGTACTTACCTTCTCTGCAGCAGCAGCTCCTGTTGCCTCCATAACTGTTCACCTAGAGCAGAACCATGTTCTCTGTTTTTTAATCTTTCCTGGAAAGCCCTAAACAGGAAGTGTCTCCTGGCATCTGAGCAGCCAGAAAGCAACTTTCTCCTACACCTCAACTCAAGCACCATTTCCTAGACAGAGAAAAAACCAACAGTGTTTGTCAGAATGATACATTAGTTTGCATTCAAACCCTCTACATTTCTCTGAAATAATGGAAAGAGATCAATAAGAAAATCTGTTTCTGGATTTCCATGCCACTATTCACAGCTGAGAACTGAAAGTTAGCATCACATACACTGAGATATTAGAAAATTGTCAGGACAAATTCAAGGATTAGATAGATGGATACACATCACAATCTGAAATCACCTGTAACTTGCAGAGAATATCAGGATTGACAGACATCTTCAATTGGCCATAGCTACCCAGGTCCACCCTGAAATTAAGAGACATATCAGGTGACTATCCCTGTTTGGCTGAGAAGGATAACAGAGCTCAAATAAAATTAAGTGACTTTACAAGAACATTAATTAATTAATGCTCTAACATTAATTTTCCTTAAGTAAGTTGCAGGTCAGACAGCAACTCTCCTCTAAGCCTCCCTTATTATTTTCCAGCTTCTAGCTGATGCTAGTCTGGACAAAACAAACCTGAATACAAATTCAGCTTAAAAAAAGACAGACAGACTAGGGACTACCTGTGACTTCACCTCAAGACCTCTGTCACCTAAAGCAAGATTCTTATGCAAAGACCAATGAGTCATGCAGAGCCACCTCCCAGCTTCCACCTGCAGGCAGACTCATAAGAAGGCAATCGGTTCCACTCAGAAGAACAGAGGCCCAYGCAAGACACAAGCCCACAAACCCTGGCTTGCAAGGCCATTAGCAGAACCATAGCATCCRCAGAAGTGCAAGTCGCAATGCTGAATACCTTTGTGAGAAATCCAGAATGGTATTGATAATAACGTCACACGCCTTTTCCAGGTCTCCATCACAGCCTCCAGAAGCAGAAGGTGCTGGAAGATACCACTGATAAATAGCCCAATAATGGAAGTCGTGTCTGCAATATAAAACAGGAGAAGTTAGGAAACAAATCACGACATTTTAATGCTTTCTCTTCCTTAAATGAAGTTCACACACCAAGTCAAGTGGAATGTCAGATACAAGCACCCACACAAGTGCAGAAGTAAAAAGAGCCATGCACCAGACACCACGTGCACTGATGTCAGCTATCTCTTGCTTTTGGAAATGGGGAGGTTTTGTGAAACGTTATTTGCAAGAATTGTATATCCAGGCCAGAGGGTATCTTGGGGAACTTCCTCAAGTGAAAACAAACACCTCATTTCTGGCATTGCTTGAACTCTGGGCAAAATGTAGGAGTTGACAGACATTTGTGTCCCACAGCAGCTCATTAATTTACTTTTATTGTTAACCTCCTGAACTTCAACACTTTTCTAATTTCAGTGGAAAAGACTATTGAACTATTCCCATTTTATTAGAGCCCCTCTGCACTTACCTTTCTGAAGCAGAAAGAATATCCTTTTCAGGGTGCACTCCTAGCTCCAGCAGCAGCCACTCTCTGAAAGATAACTGTGAAAGGCCACAATTTAGATAAGAGGGCAGACCAGCAAGGCGAAGTAACTTATGCAGAACAGCCACCTTCTTCCCAGCACAAAATGCACCTTTCCCCCACACCCAGACACAACCCATTGCAGATTAAGAGATTTGAAACYGGGAGATATCAGCCCAAGAAGGACAGTTCCTGTACTGTTTTTCTTGCAAGAAATCTAAACTAAAACCCCATTGACTTTCAAAATTTACTTAAAACAAGCCTATAAAGCATCTCTTCCCTCTCTCTCTCCCCCTCTCTCACACACACACACACCAACCCCGCTCTGACATCTCCAGATGTGCCCATGTTCTTAAAGTCTAGATACCAGAATGAACGTATGTTATTAGACATAAATGTTAAAATGAACAAGGCACTGTAGTCAGACAGACTGGCCTAAGCATCAAAGAAAAGTTATAATGCAAAGGTATTTCAGTCTTGTACTTAAAGCTAGCAAAGCACATCAAATCATTCTAGTAATACGACAAACTCATCTGCCAAGCTGGTTTTATATGAAATGGAGTAAAAAAAAAAAAAAAAAATCCTGTCAAATCAGATAAATTGCAAGGATGGTATAAAGTGAATATGAGAGATACGTTAGCCTACTTCATAGCCAGACAGAGCCAAACAATTCAAGATACACAGGTGGTTCAGGGCAACACTGACATTTAGACAAAGCACCAAAAAAAGCAAACAAGTACCTTCAGTTATTTAACTCTCATCATCACTTTGTACACATTATGATGTTGTTAGGATCATGAACAGGCTTTTTCCTCTACAGTTCCTGACARCTTCATTACTGAAATAGCATATCTTGTCAAAATCTTTGGTTTTGTAAATACATTGAAAACAAAGGCTTTACTTCTACAGTTTTCTATTTCTACCTTATCATCATCATCAAAATCTACAGATAACACGGAACACATGACCTAGAGCACACAACATCTTCCAATTGTGACACAAAGTTTTTAGATATTAAGTTTTTACAAGAAGCTTTTATCATTGATTAAGAAATTGTAAAAGGCAGATCTGAAAAATTAAAATTATGATGTGAATACAGTTAGGTCACTGAAAAAAAATTGATACCTGGAATGCTTTCTCCTTCAAGAGCTCTTGAAAGCGTGCTTGCTTCCATAAACAGAGGCTGGCTCTTTTGTAGTGTACAGAGGGGCACGAGAGGGAACTCCAGACTAGTTCAGTTTTACCCTCCTCATACATGATTCCTCGAGCTTCCAAGTTCAGCCGTGGCACAGTGTACTGCAACTAAAACAAAGGCAGAAAAACCCTACACATCTGCATCACGAAAAAAGGCCCAGTGCAAACTCTGGTTTTGTGAAGATGCCAAATGAGCAAATACACAAAATAGTATGGATACAAATGGATACAAAGATGCATTTTTATAYAGTTTTCTCTGAAAAAGCTGTAGTTGCACAGAAGTCTGCAATGGAAAGTTGAACTGACACTGATTTTTCTCATGAGCAATAGCAGAACTTTTTTTTCCCTTTACCTTTTTAACAAGGCTAGGAGGAAGCAAGGCACATAAACCATCATGAGAGAGGGATGAAAACTTGCAGAGAAGATAAGACACTGCTGCAGTACAAAACCTGACAGAGAAAGAGARAGAATTCAGTTAGCTGGTTAGTTCAGTCATACTTTATCCATTCATGAAAGTCCAACACCAAGCAAAAAATGAGTGTTAAAAATGGTTTTAAGCAACATGTCCCAAACCTCTTTACTTTTGGGACTATTTCTATTTATGGGCTCGCAAACCCAAGTACATTAACAGCTACAAAGTTTAGAACCAGAGACTAAAACTTCTGCAGCACCCAGTCAGTCCTTTGTTCAGCAAGCAATGCAGTCATCGGGATGCTACTTCACATTGGGCCAGCATCAGCTTGTTCCTCTGGATAGCACCTCTGTGCCGCACACACATTCCTCAAAAAGAGGACAGCTTTACCAGCACCCCTCCTCTGCCAAACATAACCCACCACCCAAGGAAGCAAGCGCTTGTGGATGCATGAGCTCACCTCACGCAGAAGGCAAAGGACTCTTCTGTCCTGCACACTAGCAAAAAGTTCCAGTACTCCGTAATGGAAAGTATCTTTTCAGGAACAGGCTGAGAAATCCCCAAATCGGCTTCCACTTCAGGAATTAAAGATCTGTATTCACTTAAGTGGATCACAAAAGCAGCTAGTCCTAAAATATGAGCATCATTTAGGGAAGGACCCTGCAAGCCAAACATAAGGAAAGAACTGGAGGAAGAGGTATGTTTCATTTGTAGCAAAGCAGTCTTTTTCAGAAAAAAACAGAACTAATCAAGTGGCAGAACACTGCTTCTGTGCATTGACTGAATCAGTGCAACGATACCAATTTAGTAGACAAAAGACACCGGTTTAAAAAAAATATACTTCCCTCCTTGAAATAGTACAGTTATTTTTGGTAAACCTACAACAAAATCGGTGCATATCTGTAGCACAACAACTTGGAGCAACTAGCTCTAACTTCAGTCCAGCAGAATTTGAGACTCTCAAGGCTTTTTAGCTTCTATGACAGTTAAACTACTATTATCCTTTTAATTTCACCCTTTCAGTATCATTGGGTGAAGGAAACAAAACCAACAGCTCTTTGGAAGAAAACCATGCACTGCCACACCTCAGACTTAGGGTCTTACTTTTCTTTTTAAAAAGGGGGATACAATTCAAATATACAACCTGAAAGTTTGGGAGTTAAGCATTATACTATTTTATTTTATTTTAGCTCTGTTTACAACCGTGCTTTTTTCAGCTTCTGTTAAAAAGTAGCTGGACTATTTATCTTAAATGAAAATGCTTTGGAAGCCTGAAAGCTAGCAAAGTCCCTCCCCCAGTACACCCCAGCGTAGTCCGAACAGGTACATGCCCCATGGCTCAGGAGAGGGAGCTGAGGTAGCCTTTAGCACACCATAACCATGTGATTCTTGGTTAGATGATCAACCAACCTGATGATAAATAAGCTGGCAGAGCCTGCCCAGAAGGGCAGGTAAGAGATTCCTGTGCCCGCACATCATCTTCACGAACAGGGACAAACACGATCCCTGCCTGCAGAAGGTAAAAACCACACGCTCATTTTATTACTTATGTCATTTTTTATCCCCAGTACAGGAAGAGGTATTTTCAAATGGTTAAACATAATGAACCTGAGCCATACGTGGCTGTAAATACTAGACAATTATCATTCCATTTATAGACTCATAGGAAGCGTCATTTGTGGAGCATCTAAACAGAGGACCCATACAAAGACATGAACATTACCAGTGCCCCACCTCAAATATTTGATAATATATAGCCAAAGAGGAGTTTGAGACAACAACAAGGAGAGGAGGAAGCTGCCTGGAGCACAGAAAGCTTTTTGAGACACAGAGCACAAGTGACAGAGGCAGAGCAATAAACGGGAACAAAAGAAAGCGAGAGCAACAAAGGAGCAATGTGACAAGGTACTTGTTACAGGAGGGAGGACAGCAGGGAGGACTTTCCTACAGAGCATCCCTACAGCCCCCCCAGCTGATGGAAAACAAACCCTCTTCAGAGGATATCGGATGGGGGAGGCGGGCTGAGAAATGATTTCCTGCAATGCTCTTGTTCATTCCAGCTACTTTGCAATACAGGTTTTCAATACAGATTCATCTGCTCCTGTGTCACCAGGCCAAAACGAAATAAAACAGAGGGAAAGATGCACTGATTGCCAAAGGCTGCTGCACTCTGGAGAGGCAGCTACCCAGCTCAGCAGCCACCACCGTTTGGGTTCCAGGATTACAGCAGTTCATCAGCACGTTGGTACTCGCCAAGAAAGGGATTTTTCCATTGAAATATATTGACCATAACATTTACAGATTTCTGCTACATCATGAAGGAAATCACATTAATAGAGTGCTTCCAAGGGTAACTCAGCAGAGGATGAGTGGTAGTGCTCCCTCACAGCTYATACAGGCCAGAATCAAACTGAATCACTTAAGGGGGGGAGAGGGGAAGGGAAAAGGGAGGTGCGTCATGCTCCTCTTCMTGAGCCCTCAGCATTAAAATTTATGCCTCATTCATTTATATTGCATATGGCATTAGGGCTGAAGGCTGAGGTGCCTGGATCTGCAAAAGCACCGAGTATGCCAAGACACTCCCGTGGTTCCTGTCAAGAGACAAACATTGCCCTCCTGATCTTTAATATCAGCAAGCAAATCACAGACAAAAAAAGGGGGAGGGGGAAAACCTACTTCAATTCCCCACCCTACTCCACCACYGCTGAAAGTGCCAACTTAAGTAAAATGGTATTTATGAAAAGTTTTTATGCGCTGTCACAGAGTACAAAGTAGAGTCAAACGCCACCTTATTCTGAAGAGACTAGTAACAACAGTGAAGAAGCATGTTTTATTTACACACTTGCACATCAAAGCRCATTAGTTCTTAGAATACAGAAGCCCAGGATAAAAGAGACTGCAATTGCCAGCCTGGCATGTTGGGTATGAACAACGAGAAGTCCCCCTAGGCCCCTGGACAATGTTGGGATTACACTGCACGAGGTAGTCTGGATTTCCCTACAGTTTTACCTGCATCTTACCTGTCAGGAGGGTTAAAATAGGAAGCAGCAATCAGGTTTTGGCAGAACGATGTCAGCAGAAGATCAACAACCTGGAACAAGAGACAACACTAATTCCTTCTTGCTGGGTTATTTATCTAGATCTAGTTTTGTGCTGCATACATAAAATGTTTTCTGACATTAGAACTAAGAGACAAACATGTTAGTGACATTCATCACGACATTCACCGCAAGTTCTACAGATCCACTGGCACTAAGAGATGGAAAGTAAAGTCCACAACAGCCTAGAAGTGATCACAACACACAAATATCTAGGCAAGTCTTGTAAAGAAAGCCCAGCTCATCACAGGAATGCTCTGATAGAATATATCCCTAGCTCTTCCCATCAGACATCCAATGACTTTCAGAAGGTTATAACACACGTATAGTCTGTGTGGGGCACTACCAGAGAGACAAATGGGAAAGTGTATTTCCTGTTTTCCACTGACAGAGCAGCCTTTCACRTGTACTCAAATACACTCTTCCCTCATCAACCCCACTCATTTCTCATCCCAAGCCAGATGGTACTTACACTCTGATGGCAAGGTTCCAGGTCAGGCACAAAAATGCTAACATGGATTTGAGAATTCAAAGTAGCAGCTTCATTTTCATCACTGCTGTGACCCAAGACACTTGAGAGTCTGTCAGATATAACTGCGATCTGTGCTGGCACATCTGCAAGAGAGTAACAGAAAGAGAACCAGGACTACAGACATGAAAGTCAGGAATTGGACAAAATCCACTTGGTCTGAGATTTACAACTCTGCATGAAAGGAATAAGAACAATTAGAGTATATATTTCACTAATTCCTTACTTGTTTCATGCAATATATACACTTTAATTGGTCAGAGAGTGTTGTGTGTTATGAAAAGCTTTAATGACCAAAAAGTGTTAGCTGGAACACAGTGATCATCATCATTATTTTAGAAGACAACATGATTTCCCCCCTCCCAATACCATTAGCAACTTGTATTAAGAATCGTTTTTCACACCAGAAAGGAAATAGCCTTCAAAAGGGGCTCCATGTCATCATGCTAGCAGCAGGAACGGGACTGCCAGTCTTGGCAAAGACCTGCTACCAAGTGCTCACAAAGAAGCAGACTCAAAGTTCCAAACTCAAGCATGGGAAGTATGTCAAACATTAAAAATATATATTCATAGCTGGAAGGATTATATAGATATGAAAGTTTACAGTCTTTGGGTAGCAGTGGCAAGTAATTTCTGCTGTTGCTTTGGCTGGYGTTAACCATATTTTATTAGCGTGGCTTTTGTAACAGTCACTTATGGGTAATTATAACTTGCCYTTCTCCATACCTTCATATTTAGTCTGGTCCACAATCAGCACGCGTAGCTCAGCCAGTTCAGCCTTCAGCTGCTCAACAGGCTCTTCAGAATGGCTGGTCTCTACTTTTGATTCATCTAGATAAATGAGAGAGAAATGCAACATATTATCCTTGCCTTTGTGTATTRCATCAGTTTATAAAATATGTTCAGCAATCTTTGCATACATTTTCTGTATTCATTCTCCTATAAACTACAACAGAACCCCAAAACATCAATCTGCCACATACACAGCTTTGTTTTTAGACTCAGAAGATGCTATTTGATTATTTATAAGTTTATGCCTAGTTTAGAAAAGAAACTTTTTTTTTTTTTTTTTAAAGGATGAGAAACAAAGGAGTCTCCCTTCAGACTTTCCTTCCTACTTGCTTTAGCTCTCTGCCCCTTACAGAAAYATTTGCTCTCCTCAAAAGACTGGAACAAGAGCCAGAAAATGCAGAGAAGCATTACATTGCGAATACTGTGTCATCAGCTTCTCCTCAAGACCAACGATATGTAACATCTCCAGATGTTACATGTTACTCAGTTTTGGGATTTTTGTTTGTTAAAAAGAATAAATGAAAGGAAATTCCCTTTACCACTACAAATAAAGTGCCACCAGCAACAAGCTACCACAGCACAGCTCCAGAAACCACCCAGAGTCTCATACATGGGCCAAATATAACTAGACCTGAACAACAAACAACAAGGTTAAATGAATAATTGTTATAAAAGCACAGTAAAGCTGACTGCTGAGTCACCTTTATGTGCTAGAGTGAGCACTAATGAACAGGACTGACCAATACAGCGAACCTGCCCTGCATCCAGTGGCTGTGTAAGAGCCCCAGGAACGGATTAGGGAGCAGGGGGTGCGTATTAGGATGCAGGGGACACGGATCAGGCCGATCGGGATGCAGGGGACGCAGATCAGGCTGTACCACTAGAGGTCACTGGCGATTCAAAGGCTGCCGCAGAGCTCCGGCCGCCCGTTCTGATCCTGCTGATCCTGCCATCAAGGAATTCTTCAGGCCTGCCGGTTGCCAGGACAACTCTCGGAGCCAGACTGCTGCATATCTGCTGTTTAGCAGCACTGCCTCCTCACATCTCTCTAGAGCTTCAGCATCTTCAGAAAGCTTCAAGCATCCAAAGTGTCCTGAGCAGGAGTCAATTAGGGATTTATCTCTGTATATGGACTATACTTATCACTGACACACTCTGCAAGTAATCTCCGTTCACTAGCCTGACCTTTTCATTTCGTATAAACTTATGTTGAGGATTTGCCCACTTTAAGACGCAAGTATTCGAAAAACCCATTTGCTGAAAAATACAGAATAGCTCATTAAATACATGTTACTCTCGCACACGCTGCCAGTAACGTGGCTAGCAATGAGATCTGGAATTAGAGCCCCTCCTCAAACACATGGAAGCTATGAACTGCAGTCCCTTTATTGCTGGCTCCACTCCTCCCGTCTGCCCATGTCATGCACCGCCATGCACAGCAATCCAGCCTTAAAGAGAGGCAATGGTGAGCTCYGACAGCAGAGGTGCCATCGTGCAAGGGACGGACACACCAGGTTCACACCCCGGCTGGCTGGAGCTGGGAAGAGCTCAGACCGCAAACGCTGATTCACGTAGATGTATCYGAGCTAGATTTAAATCAGCTAGCTCAGGCATCATTTGCAGCCTCAGGAGAGCAGAGCTCCGCACGGACTGCAAAAATCCCACCCAAGCAGGACAGGCAAAGAAAGCCAGTAGCTGTTTAAACCTCAATAAGACATAAATAACATGCACATATTTACATACAGATTAAAGATCTGTATTTTTTTTTTTGTATTTTTTTAATTCAGGAGAGCCTCATTTGAAATATTAACTTTTCTTCAATTATTGCATGATTTTTTGGGGGGGGGGGGGGAGGGAGGAGGTTGATTGTTTTTACCTTGCAAGAGTTTCTCTTTCATAGCACAACAAGCTTGTACGTAGGTGGAGTACAAGTTTGAGGGTATTTTATCAGCTCTGCAACAGAGGGGGGAAAAAAGGCATTTATTCTACCACATAACCACATTCAAACTTCAGATTTATTAAATATAAGCATAAGCAACAGCTATGGTATGAAATGTAATTACAGAGGTTCCAGATCACACACAGCATCTGAAGCATTTTTTTAATCATCATCCAACATGAGGGCCAGATATTTATACCCTATGATTTAACAGCAAGTATTATACATGTGTAACATACTATTCACACAACACTACGTGTGTTATACATAGGTACTAATACACTCTTATGTGATCTTAGTCATATACTACATAAGAAATATGTAAGTTGTGACAGCCTGTACTGACACATCTCAAATGCAGCATGTGATGGAGATCAAAGTTTGACCTCCAACACCTGCTGGGAAGGCACGCAGTACTAAAATACATTACATTAGGCTGCCTAAAATTCAGCTGCTTCTCTTACAACTTTAATTTAAAAAAAAAAAATCCAATCTTATTAGAGTCAGGCTGGAATTACAAGGCAGGACCAAATGCCTCATTTGTAGGCAGCGTTAGAGACATTTTCTCCATGATAAACTACAGAAGAATTACTGGATTTAAAATAAAGCTGTTCCTTCAATGCAGGAAAGCACTTTTAAACATGCATACAGGACAAGCTTGAGTTTGGAGAGGGGTTGTGTTCTCCTGGGCCATTATCCTACTGTCCATAAAAACAGCTCTTGAAGCATTAACACACTAAGTTGTATCTTCCCCTTCTCCCAAATCCCTTCCCAAAGAAAGGAGCTCTTCACAGGGGGTCTCATCATCTTATTGAAATTTTATATTCAGTAGTATCCTCTAAAGTTTGCATAAATATATCTAGCCTGGAGTCAGGGTTGCATGTAATTCCTTCTAGAAAAAGGTTTAAAAGCAGCTAGAGGACTAATTACAGAACTGAAGACATTCACCTCTACAGATAAGCTATCCCACCCACAACCTGCAAGCCACAAACGAGCCTGGACACGAAGCCGTGCCAAGTGGGTTAGCCAACACACAGCAGCTTGCAGACAAGGTGTCAAAGCTTCAGATATTCTGATGTAAAATCAAATATTCTGAGGACAAAGTCCAGAAGCACAGAAAACAACATTGGGAATTCTCAATACCTCTTTAAAGAGTCTATAAAAACCATGTGCACATCTGGGGTTTTAGGGAGCTGCAATAGAAAAGCAGGCAGGTTAGGAGTGAGTCACCTTTCTACAAACACACTTCTAAATGGGAGGATCAGAAAAAACAAATACTAACCACACGTGGCCTAAGCAAAGCAGGAAGAAACCAGGAAGTATAATATGGTCGTCTGAAAATACTGCAAAGGAGGATAAAGATAACAAAAAGTTAACCATCTTAAAGCAGTAAAGTGCCATTTCATTACCTCAAGAATTAGTTAGGTTCCTGTAAATAAGAAGTATCATAGTAACATGAATAATCACAGAAAAATATCAAGTTCAGATTAGTCCAAAATTATTCATTTATTCAGTTTTGCTTTTTATTTTTTATAATAATGGTAGGCTCCTCTTGCAGGTGTGCATATGTCTTTTTATCCACTGCAGAAATAGCCTCAATTYAGGTGACTACTGAGGAAGTGGATAATGTGTGAAGAATTTCTCAAGTCTTCCTTTGCTCACATCCTCAATTTTTCTTCTGCTTTGTTATTTTGATCTGGACTCTACYTTCCTTTTCTTTCTTTTTTTCTTTTCCCCTTTTTTTTTTAAGCTAAAAAAAGGTTTGAGAAGCACACAGTACCTGGCTTCTATCACAGACGTTGGGATCTTCCTCGTGTTTTCAAATATCTGAATGGCCTTTTCAACGTCACGAAGCGCCTGGCCCTGGGGCTAGCTCACACAAGTAACAAGGAGAGACAGATATTGTGAGATACCAATGATGACAGTCATCCTTCCTGCTGGTTCTTTAGGGTTAGTAATAGTTGTCTGTGCTGTGAAGGGAAGTGACTGAATAACAAGAACTACCTGATATGCAAAGTAGAACTGAAAGATAGAAAAACCAGGGCCTGAAACATCAGCCTGCCTTGATAAGGCTCTTCTACATAACAGCTATTCTGGGTCAGCCCAAACATCCACGTAGTTCTGTACCCAACTCCTACAGTGAGCAGCAGATACTCCTGCTTAACAGCCCTCYGTGGGGACAATATCGTTTCTGTTCTGAATTTGTTGTACTGCTAAACCTGTTTTGTTTCATATACTTCGAATTAGGACCAATATTCTTCAATTCCAGCCCATGCTACTAGAACTGCACTCCATGCAGAGGGACTTCAGCCCTGGGTTTCTCTTTTTCAAGCTGTAGGACATCTTAAACTGCAACAACTCATGGCAGTTTCTTAACTGACAAACAGATCAGACACATTTGGAAGAAATTAAATGAAATTTTCACTTGGGACTTTCAGTTCAGAGGACTAAATTTCATTGTTGTACATTCACTTACCCTGACACCAGCCTGTATTTCACATACTTCAGTTAATTGATTGTATAAGTGTGGAAACCACATTTGTTTTCTCCTATCCTCCTAATCTGCCATACTGTTTCAGCTGGTGATCCAAATATAGGAAGAAATGCAATTCAAAAGGAACAGTAAAGCCAAATGCTCCCCTTCCGATTACTGTTATTATTCAAAATACAACAATGAACAAGAAAGAGTGAAACTGCAGTCTGTAGACCCCCTCCCCAAATCTCCTTTAAATCTGAACATTTTGAATACAACACCAAATAGGTGCTATGCAGTATTGGAGAGAACTGAGCATGCTTTCCCACATGGTCAAATCATTAGGTGCAAATCCACACAGGGGAATGTCACCACTGTAACTGGTTGGTCTACTGGCAGGCTTACCACAGCCCAGTTTCCTGCAGATCCATGCTCCGCATCGCCCCATCTCAGTAACCTCACTTCCCCTCATCATACAACACCACTAGGTCTCTCCTTGTCCTTACATCTCCCTTAAATTCCCTGACAGAATCTTCCATTTACTTCATATATCCCACAGTAGAGGACGGGGAAGAGGTAGGCAGCACTTTGTGGCTCCAAACAACACGTGCTGACTGGCTAGCTAACATAGGTGCTGCTTGGCCAGTAGCCGGCTAATTGTTCAGTTYCTCTGCAGCCTCCCTCCGGAAATACTCATCAGGGTCTGTCTGTCCTCTGTGCAGGACTGGTTTTCATGAAGCACGGGAAAAGTTTCCCTATTTGTGACCTTCAACCCCCTATCTTAAAGTTGGAGGAGGTCTGGCAACATGCTCAAACTTGGAGGGAATGGCAGATAGGAGGACAACACAAACCCTTTTCCACAGGAAAAGGGACATAGCTGATTAGAAAACCTTAAATAGAGAACTAGTACCTGCACAGATTCATTTGTGGAAGATAAATCTTCATAGAGCCCCATGTCTTCTATAGCAACCTGTGTGAGGTTCCAGAGAGATGGACATTGTCACAGYCACTATTTTGACAGATCTGGAAAAAATGTTTTTTCAAACAGACAACTTTTACYAACCTTGAGGTCAGCCAGTCTGGTTTTAGCCAGAGTGATGTACTCCAAGAGAATAGACCGATGTTTTGTTGGCACAAAAGGGGGGTACATTATATGGACCTGAAATGTAATATTCAAAACAAAATTTGCCATTTTTATAGGAAATGACTGTCAACTCCTGATTCATTTTTACACTCATTTACCTCAAAGATTCCCCAAAGATGACTACGTCATTGCCTGTTTTAAGAAAATCCAGTTTCATGGCAAATGAAACCTTTTCCCAACAAAAATTACCAAAGTGCTTAAACTCAGCTGCGTGAAAGGAATTCACCTTCTTGTCAAGGAAATAAAAGAATCTTGTACTAGCTTATTTCAGGGAGAAAATATTTTGAGTAGTTTATCAGAAGTAATGCAATTACTATAATAACAATAATAATACACTTGAACCTAGTCAAAGGCACATAATGCAATTACTATAATAACAATAATAATATGTTGAACCTAGTCAAAGGCACAAATATGTTAAGTGGAGCAGTTCTGTTTCAGCCTTTAGAAAACAATCTCTGTTAGCTGCTTCTCACCTTCAAGTATGGGGCTGCTTCAAAGGGTACCAGCTCTGATAGGAACTCAAAAAGGAAGACCACAGCCTTCTTACTGCTCCCATGGTGACCCCCAGCATTCCCAAAGGAAGCCTGAAAGAGGGAAAATGACAACACTGTCTTTCAGTGGGGAGAGAATCACATCCCAGCACTGTGCTAAACTTGCCACAGAAATCTCAGCTATTACAGACATTCRTTTTCTATCAAGAGATACTTTCTGGAGAAAAGTCTCTGGAGAACACTTATAGAAGTTTCTACAGAAGTTTTTAAGTTTCTTTTTCAGTTTCCAGAAAAGCTGCCATGTCAAACTCAAAGTTCATTCTGATGTGGTACAAGAACACTCACAGTAGTTAAACAAGCAACACCAAAATGCCCCAAAGGACTGAGACTCATCAGGGAACAGCAAACATGCAGGTTTCTACACAGCATTATCAGGGCGTTATAAGGAAAAGAAGCCAGTCTGAGACCATACAAAACATAACTAGTTTACTTTTTGATACATCCTGAACACTTTATCAACAAAGGCTCGGGTCAGATCTGCAAACTCATACAAAGCAATTTACAGTATAAAGTATATACATGTTTACAACTAAAGGCTAACGACCCATTGTCTATAAGGTCAGCAATTACAGCTGAATGCATGCACACATCCAGGAAACAGGAATGCTTCACATGCAATAACCCACAGCTTATACAATAACAACACTGCCGGTTATCAAGATACCGAAATACATACAAAATTACGATTGTAACAGAAATGATGTGTCTGCATTCCTGACCAATAACTACAGAACTCAAGATGGACTTGAAAGATGAAAGAAGGGGAGACCAGAGAAAGCCAAATAAATATTTTCTTTGCAAACACAAAGGAAGTAATAAATATTAAGCTATTCCTGATACCAAGATGATCGCTTGTTACTTTTTTTTTTATAACTATTATTATTATTATTATTATTATTCCTGGATGATCTTGTCTGACATTAGCCTTTTCCTGCGTAGCAACACATTCCTTATGCATGTTTCTTCCATATATGGAAGAAAGATCACTATGCCTCATTTAGTCTTACCTTAAACCATTCAGAGTAAGGCATGAACACAGCAGGGCCCTCTAGAGCAGCCTGACGAGCTATCAGGAATGCAGTGATCATATTTTCCATATCATAATTTTCAAAGGCCTTTATCAACAGACAACTCAGTAGATCTAGAAACATAAAAAAATAACCTCGGATTTTGCTCTTGACAATTGTGCTGGAATTTTCTATAGTAAATTAAGACAAATATCTGTAACAAAACATCTGCCAGGGAAAGGAGGACATGCATTGCAGCTTGGAGAACCTTTGGGACTCATTCATATCTTTTCATGCATCAGAAAGGCATTTTCAACAGTCAACAAATAYTCTAGGATTCCAGCCTCCAAGAATTGCATGGAGTCCGGCAATTAAATAATCAGTAAAATACTCAGAAGAACAGGGTCTGATAGCAAAGGCGAGATGGAAGAACTAAGCTTCAGTAACCACTACTTCAAATGAAGCTAGTTATCGAATAACCATTCTTAGCTGTATATTAAATTTGAGAAGCAGCAGGCACAAGGTTTAGCACTCATGTCACAGCTGACTTTGAATACCTGAAGGAAAGGCAGAGTTCCTGTTGTTCTTTCCCCTGGGCTACAGGAATCTCAAAATAGCAAGTATGAACTCAACACTACACCAGTCAGCGTGATTTCTGTGTTCAGTATCTGAGAAGCAGTGAGCACATATCAGCTCCCAAGCTTACCAATACCTACTTACCTTTGAACAGCTGCTCTGCTTCAGCCTGGCAGACTACCAGCGTGGAAACGCAGGACAGCACATGCTGCCAATTCACTTCATGGGTCTCCAGGACTTGCTGCAGCTGGCAGATCGACTCCTTTGCACTGAATGCCACAAACAGCTGGAAGACAGCGACAGCAATTCATTTTAGCTATGACATRCAGCCTTCTGTAACAGTGAAATACACAGTGAAAATTAATATGCAGGTGCCTTTTGCATCATTTTTGAAAAAGATATCTTGCATGCATGTTTCACATAAGCTTTCCTGGGCCAGATACCTTTCTGGCTTTGAACCTGAACTGGCTAAAATAAACAGCAAATTCCACTTTTTTTTCAGAAGTGGCATCACATTCTGTAACAGTGAAAATCCACATCTTTAATTATCTTTGTTCTCATCAAGAACCTTTGCACAAACAAAAATCCCTTTAGTACTTTTTCTTCATACTATGTCCTGCCAGCAACTCCTGGCAGCTGATTCTGATTCTGCAAATTTTTAATAATCCCATTTCTGCCAGAGAGCAATTGTAACAAAGAAAGCAATAGAGGTTTTCAGAAATTTCACTGAATATAAGACCAATATAATAATGTTCTCTTTGCAAAATCAGAAAGACATACTTTGCGATATAAGGTAGTAAGCAGTGAACAAGTTCTTGTAAAGGTCCACTCTCTCTGCWTATGGATGGCATCAGACACTGTACCCGGAAAGAGAAAATAGTTTGCTCTTCAGCAATAGATTTAAAAAACAAAACAAACCCAAAATACTCCAACACACACAAACACTAGATTTCCCTCTAGCTTTGACAGCCAGATACATTGCAAATTGCTTACTGAAACCTTCCTCGCCCATTCGTCTTTGGAACACAGGCTGTGGAAATAGGGACTCTGCCATTTCACTGCACTACTGTAATCTCAAAGCCATTCTTGAGCTCATACGCTCAGAGGCAAACATAACGCATGCACAGAGAATCAGTAAGGAGTCATTTTGATAATCTCTTTCAACTGGAAGCCAGCAATGATGATACAGGTCTTCCAACAACAGGTAAGTAGCTCTAGTTCATAGTTCAGAGTGATTATTTTACCAGAGATTTTGCAGCTCAAACATATTTCTTCCTAAAAACATCAGGCTTCACAATTAACAGTCACAGACTAGAAGCCTTCCTGCCTTTATACCTGATCTACCAAAATGAACTACAAAGACACCCCCATCAGCAGAGAAGGGCCATGCTGTGTGCTTAAAACACAATGTGCAGGGGCCAATTTATCCTACCCCTGAGCTCTCTGTGGTACCAGCTCTCSCCCCCAGCTTCTCAGCTCCTTTCCCCAAAACTCCTCTCAGAGCCCATAACTCTCCCAGGTCCGCCCAGTAAAGACTGCCATTAGGTGTCACTCCAAATATCTGTTCATTCAAACAGAGCCCATGGGTAAAGAACTGATTTATTCATCTAAAGCACAGAGTATGAATTTTTAGTCTTCTCTGGTGCTGTGCTTAACCAGCTCCCAAGGACAGAGCTGGAGAGCCAGGCAGCACCACTGGCTCGACATCCCCAGGGCAGACCCAGTCAGCGAAGCCTCAGCGGATGGAGCTCCCGACCCACCACAATAACCAGCCCTGGAGAGACACTTACTTCTCCCCCGATTCCTACCTTTCAACAGAGGGCTGTAGGTAAGAACCTCAGTCAGCGTGTGTCTAAAAAACTGCTGCAGGCAATCAGGATGAACTGCATTTTTATACAATGTCACATTGAACACGTTTAGCCTACAAACGAAATAAAGAAATATTCAGAAACAAAATACAAGATCCATGATCAGCAAGGTACTGATCATGAATGACTCATTTTTTCTCTACATCTATCTTATCAAATTGCCAGAGAAAAATACTTTCTTTTATGTATTTTTAAAGTCTATTGGTTAATTCATCATTATTAAGCTATCATATTTACAAACTTGAAGCAAATGTACACCTCTGCACAGGACGGGAATAAGGCTAACGTGTACAAAGTGGTTAGACAAAATGGGTTTGGAAGCAAGAATTTGAGGAGGAGCTGATGGCACCTTCCAGGTGTTTCTGCTCAGAAGCAGGGCGAGAAAAACTGACAGGATAAACTCACAGCATGCTAAGAGGGGACTTCAAGATTAGTTCCAGCACTGCTGGAACACTCTTTAGTGCCTTACATACATCTTACATGCATCATCGCTTGGTTTAGTTACTATATTTTATTAGGGAGGAGAATACTAAATATAAGTAGCACTGGAGAAAGATGAAAATAGACATTCACCCAGTTTCAGTAACAAGTGTAAGAGTGGACAAAAAAAAAAAAAAAAAAACCCTTCCTAACATTATTCAGAGGAATAATGTTTCTTACCAGCACCCCATAGCTTGCAACTTGGAAACATCTTCCTGCTTCTCCTTACCAACAGCATCGAGCACCCCTAGTATCCCAAACAAATCAAATGAGAGAAATGGAAGCAACTGTGACAATAAACAACATGGAGAAACTATGTGGAACGAGCAATCTGTGCATCTTTAAGAAGGTGGCCCCATTAGGGAAATGGGCAGAAGCCATTCAATGTCATTAAATTCTTCTGAAGTTTTCTCAAAGCAACATACAGACTCAAAAACTATTAACACTAACCTTGAACCACTTCAAAAACATTCCCAGGAATGTGCTAATAATTAAACCATCTAAAAATGCACATGAATTAATATTTAATTTCCAAACCCAATCCTAATTGTGCAGTGCATCTGCTAGTGTAAGCACTGCAAAGCCACACTCCAGAAGAGAAAAAACGGTCTGGAGGCAGGGATTTCCACAGGTAAGACTTATATTAACAATCCCTTGAAATTATGTTCTTAACCACCCACGTCAAACAAGCAAAGAGAGAATGCTGCTGTGAACGCCACGCGTTTGTAACGGCAGTGAGATGTCACCGTGTTACATTTAGCACTACTTAGCAGCATTCCTTCAAAAGCTAGGCCTGCTCCTGAAYGACTGGTGGAGTTCAAAAATGCCAGCAGCTTGCACAGCATATTGCCTTAACATCAGGCTACACAAAGCCCATGTGCTGAGAGAGATCCTTTGCTTTACAGCCTGCAGCAGCAGCAGTTTGGTTTCTTGTCCCATCCTACCTTCAAAACCCTCCTCTTCTAACAGGAGAAAAGGTTTGGGGGCGAGGGGGGGGGGGAAGGGTGTTAGGATTGTCTCAATGAAGCACTCTRAAATCTACCGAACGGAGGCAGCAGAACAGGTCCCTCACATGCCTTTTGGAAGACAGTCCACAGTATTAACAGGCAATACTCTCCTCCCCTGCAGAAGGATACTTTAAGGTTAAGTAGGGGAGGAATAGAGAAAAGGAGATAAACTCTACTTATCCTTCGGCACAGGAGTTCACTATAGCAAGACCATTAACGTGAAGCAGAGTGCTCCCATTCTACTCTCAGCCTGTCCTTCTCCTCCTGTGAAGCTCTTTATTAATCATAAATTATTTTGCATAAAGCATCCTAACATTCTTCAAAGCAGCTGGTTAGTTATTAAGTGAAACCCCTCAAAGATAACCCAAAAGCGTACACTAACAAAAATTCTTGTATAAAGCTTGTTTCATACATTTTCACATGCATAGACCAAGTCAGTCAGCAGCAGTGCAGGCTGTACAAACGAGAAGGTCGTATGAAGAGCAGGTGAGCAGACTCAAGCCTGCGACTCCCAGCAGCTCTTACTGCTTTCCCTTTTTGGAATTACTCTGCCAGGCGTGTAAGGCATCCCAGTCTACAGACAGTGCTCTCCAGAAGACAGGGCACGAGGGATCAGGCTGGTGGTGCTCACAGGGAGAGATGCAGAAGGGAAGGGAGTAGCCCTTGTGTTATGTCCTGGCTTTCAGTAATTTTACAACAAAAAGAAAGCACTAATTTTTACAGTAGCACTGAGCACGTTGCTAAAACTTGCCAGCAAGAAAAGTGGTAAAGCACTGTCACTAAGGAGACAGAAAAGCAACAACAGCCAAACAGTAGGATTAGACTTATATCCTGGTCTAAAGCACACGAAGAGTAGTAAGTGAATGCTTCCTCTGCAGACAAGGCCGTACAGCAGATACAGCAACTTACCACGAAGCTCATCTGTGACACAACAGAAAAAACAAACCTGATGTGTGTTTAATCTTTTTGCACTAGGGTTTGCAATGCAAATCAGGCACTACTATGCCTCAGCTCTCAGCAGCAGCAGCATGACTGCCCAGGACACAACAGGTCCATGGGACAATTCTTAAAGATTGGCCATATAAAAATTAAAAATATATATTAGATGACTTTGCTCAGCACAAAAAAAAAAATTGTTTTCACAAACCATTGGTCTGCAAATCCAAATCATGAGTCAGGAACAGCTTACTTGGATGTAACTCAGTAAATTCAACAGTTAATGTACTAAGCGGAGTAAGTTATCCTAGCTTAACCTCTGCCCTACAATAGATTGGACTGCTTCCAATCAAGCTTGTTTAAAATCAGCTCAGATATCTTTACCTGATGATGCCGCGGGGAGTGTCAAAAAGAGCTAGCATAAAAGGCAAGGAATCATCTGCAGCGTGAGAAGAAACTCACTTTACAGGAGAGAAGGGGAACCAGAGACTCAAAGGCAGTGATATAAATGTAATACACAATACAGGAAAAGCATCCTAGGCAAAGGACTTCTCCAAGCCCTTAAAGATTTAGCAAAGAACAAGGAATGTAAGTCTAGCAAAGAACAATAATTGCACAAAGCTACAAATAACAAGAACACTTACATGTCAACATTCTTTGTAAAACAGCATGACAGATCTGTTTAAAATTGACAAATTAAGATCATTTAGTGTTTAAAAGAGCTATAATTATATGCAGAAAAGGTAAACTGACTCAAAAAATTGTTATTCCTTTTACTTTAAAGATTAACTTTTACCATAGGCTTTACTGTAGAAGAGATACAATAGACAGAAAAGCAAGCATTTTCCATGCTTATCAGCATTCCATGCTTCACATTAAAATGGAAAAAAGCAATCAAGGTGAAACCAAGGAAGATAAAACGATGGGCCCTTGACAGGTCACCTTGGAGAAGCTTTCAAAAATAAGAAAAAAATCTCTGTCCTGGTTTCACCATTTCCTCCTCACCCCCTCCAGCACATGAGACACTGCCCTTTGATTGTTGCTCTAAACTCAGATTTATTCATGTTCAGCAATGCACAGACATATACAATGGAACTACTTTTTTAAATAACCATTTGTAAATAGTTTAATTTTGTCCTTACTTGGGGGACCTTCTTGAATTCCAACTTCCTTCCCAGTTCCCAAGTTTGCTGAAAGCCATTCTGAAGAAACATGATCACAAAGTCTGCAAATCAAGGAATTGGTGTCTCAGCATCCTTTTTCAATAAAGATACTCTGCTCTGTTGTCTTCCCATCAGTCTCCCAAAAGGACCCATGCTTGAAAAGCATCATTCTCTGTACCGCAGAGTCAGCAAGATTGCTCAGTTCTCAGTTATTTCTTGGAGTAAAATTACTCCCAGGCAAAAGGACCCAGAAGGATCAGTGACAGGAGCCACATGGAAACTTTACAAAAATAGAAAGACCAAGCAATTTACAGCTCTCACAGTCTATTATCACTGCAGAACTCATACAGTTTGTACCTGACCGACCGCACTGGTCCAAATGTCTGACTACAGCCCTCCAATCAAATTGCTTAATGATTTTTTCTGATGCAAATGCAAAGTAAATAATAGAAAACAACAGAGCAGGGGGGGATTGAATTGTTAGGCTTTTCTGGTCCAAAAGATCCTGGACACTTTGCAGAAGTGCCATGCTCTTTATCTGAGATCATTTCTGGCCCCATACACCTTGCAACTACCCTTACTTGTGATACTATATTATAAAAGGATATAGAAATTCAGACCAATTTTTGCTGACAGGAAAGAGTTTGATAAATTCATCAAATATAAAAATATATTCTCCTCACTGAAACTATGCAAGAAAAGAAGGCAACGTGAGGCCTCTGTTCTTCTTCCTCTGAGCTTTTGACTTGCACAGTCTGCTGCAGACTCTGAAGATGAGCAATCTGACCTCTACTTCACCAACGCTCAGTTCAGCGCCTTGCCTGTGAGAACACCCCCAGAAAGCTCCACATCCTGGGAGGACTCTGCTGTCTGCTCACAAAGCCCACGAAGGCTGCTGCACAGCCACTCCACCACAGCAGGAACGTCTGTGTTGCTGAGAACAAACAAAAGCACATTTAATTCAATACTCTTTTTCGTGATGCTTGGTTTTTTTGCTCCACATCTTCTTGGACGCAGGAAAAGGCAGAGTCCCACACAGATGGCTCTAGATGTGGCATTTCATTTCTTTAATCTGGGCCACCAGAGCTTTATTTGCTCCATAAACAAGGGTAAAACAAACATTTCCATTAAAAAAATTTGTTAGAAACATTTCCATTAAAAAAATTTGTTAGAAAAGAGATTTTATTTCTCATTTCTAAGATACTAGGATAAAAATGTTTTCAAAAATCAAGCTCTTAATTTCTTTGGTTTCTTCAGATTTCAAGTACAGTGAGCTCTGAAGGCTTTTTTTTTTTCCTGCACGCCCATTAACAGAATAGTAAACCAATACCAAAGGTCTAAAAGATCCCTGCAATGTTCCTTTGYCATCATAAGAAAACAACCTGAAGTCTACAAATAATAACTGATTTTAGCTGCTAGCTCTATATGAAAGGGCTGTGCAAGGTTAAAAACCAAAGCAAAACAAAAACAAAACAAATCCCACTATTCAAGAGATTAACTCTGCCAAACCTAACTGAAATGCTGGCTTTATGAAGAGAGAAGTCCACAGTTTCTGCAAAGCAAGACCTCTGGTCAAGACCAGCAGTGATTTGTACTGGCTACATAAGAATTTCCAAAGCAGATTGCAAGGCACGGGCAGGTGGACTGAACAGCTGAGTTAGTGATTCCTCTCCCACAGACCAGGGTAACTATCTATATGCAGCCATCTGTGTTAGTGGAACAAAACACTACATAAAACATTATCTAGAACAGCCTTCAGTGGTGGTTCACACTGAACCATTTTGCTTCACATCGCAACTGATTCAGCAGCCAACAAACAACCAGTTACCCCATCTTAAACCATGCTAACCCAGGGTAACCTCTCAAACCCAGGATAACTTCTTAAATCCTGCTAATCTGTTCACTTGCAAGCATCTGACTATATTCTCAGTCCAGAATACTCATGACTAATCCCTGATTACATTTCAATAGGTTTTAAGAGACTGCAAACCCATAAACCTCTGCTCACCTCTCCAGCAGTTCTTCCAGGCRAATGATGCTGCCTCTGTGCAGCTGCCACACAACTTCCAGCAATGGAGGGTTCTAACAGAATGTCATAATTAGGTCATAGCGGGTAACTGACAGTTTGCATTAACATTTTGCTAACATAGACTACAAAACCCCATCTAAATTCCATCTATTCAAACTACTCAGGACTTACTAAAGCCGTAACAAATGAAATATCAGACACGGGAAGATTACATTTGATTTATTCCTTCCTGAAAATTTTGAAGGGTTGAGAGTTGTAGACACATCAACATTTGAAATTTTCATGATCATGTAATAAATATATTGTCACACACACCCCGGAATAATCCTGATTCTGCACTTTCAAAGGTGCAGCAGCTATCCCAGAAAACAGGTAGGATCAATAAGTTTCAACTCTTGATAATTCAGATTCAGAAACAGATTAGAGAATTATCTCTTAGCCTACTGACTGTTTAGTCTCTGTGAAGCGAGTATGATTCTCTCAAATCCATTTCACAATAGGAGATTACAGAAACAGACACTGCAACTGTAAAAGCAGAGAGCCCTACGGACAGAAACAGAAAATGTGAACACCACTTCAAAGGTCCTGCTCCCAAAAGCCAGGCTAGCCAAAAGCAAGATCAGCACTGTGCTGAATTTCAGTGTGGATGAAGCAGCTGTCCTTTCATGCCTTACTGAACCACATCCCTGCAGCTCCAGCATGGAACAGTTTGTGCCTGCATGATGCCCTGGGTCAACAAAACACGAGCCCTAGACACACCGGGAAGGGGGAAGATGGTAGAGTCACAATTCCCCTCCATTCCAGCCTCAACGCAGAAACACTCCAATCTAGAAACAAAGTCATCCGAGGGCACTCTCATGACTTGTGAAGGAAGAGGAAGAAGTACTTGGGAGTCTTGGGGCACACGAACCATTCAGAAAAAAAGCCCCACTAGCTTTCCACGGGAACTAGTAGCCGTTTCTTAGCATGAGCCCAGACTCCCCCGCCTATACTTTGTCTTCGAGAACCTAATCCTTTACTGCAACAATCTCAGTTACACTGCAGTACTTGATTTCTRTGTCCACCTGAGAACAAGCAGATTTTATCAGCCTGTAAAACACACTGGATTCTATTTTCAGCCTAGGATTGGTTATCTGAGGCGACAAAATGCCTCTTTATCCAGGCAGATCAGAATCTTTCTTCTTTCCCACCAGAGTAGTGAGCAACCAAAATTGTCCTCCTCACAAAAAGTCCTTAACTCTTGTAAGAGCAGAACTTATGATAAGAAAACAAACTACCCAAATCAAATCAAGACAATACCTTTGTGAAGCAACACAACCTGTTGCCTACTATCACGTTTCTCCCAAGCCACTTGCTCCACGAACTCACTCAGGCTTATCACAGTTCCCAGATAAATAGAGCGGAGAACCAAAACGCCAAAGACACACTGAACATTGCTGGCAGAGCACAGAAAAGACTACAAGCCTGTGTCATCTTACAGCCAGCTGGGGGATTTTCACTGTCTCGTTAATCGATCTGGACTGCTTCGCCCAGAGCCCATCTGATGGAAAGAGCGGGCACCATACTTCAGCAGTAACACTAAGTCAGTGAAGCTAAATAGGAAAGAAAATTATACACCTCAAAGTTTCTATTAACTGCAGTGTCATCTCAGGTGAGTTTAATCCCATTACCTATGCTGCAACTGTACGCTGTATTTGCCATGCCCCTTCTAGCTTGCAAAAGCTAGGGAAAACCAGCCCTGCTCAGTACAAATAGAAATAGTTAAACATCTCCTTCAGAGAGGCAAGAACACTGTTTGCCTAGCTCCAAAAAAAGCTAAAACTTGACGACCAAGATGCTGTCAACTTTCCTTTGTGGCAGTTTCTCAGTAGAAGTGTCCATGCAATGTTAATGATTCATTTATTTCCAAATCTCTGCTAACTCCTCTTCAAAAAAGGAAAGCCTGCTACAGAGGCTAGGAAGCCACCAGTGAACTTGTTTTTTAAATAAATAAATGAAAAYGAAAAGCCCTACCCACACTCCAACATATTTAGAATTCAGCTCATGCTTTTAAAAGCTCACAACCTACTCTGTACACGAAAAAGCCATCTCTACCACAAAAAAACACCATGGGAAATGGAATGCAACTCATAGCATTTCACTAGTCCATTTCGGAGTCATCCCTCACTTTCACTGGACAGGAGAGCTGAACACATCCTACTGGATCCCTCAGATGAAATCTAAACAGCAATGTAACACAGCAGTGTTTCTATTGCAGAGTTCTTACCTTCATTTTCCACATTTCTTGGCAGAACAGTGAGCGACAGAACACATTGTTCATCAGCAAATCCTTGACCGTTAGAAGCAAGCATGACAATCTCTTCTGGAATCACGCCCAAAAATAAAGCAGAAATAATTCCCTTTGTAAATAACATATTCTTTTAAAAACCCAGTTTGTCACTTTTCCCTGTTTACTGCTTTCTGAAGGCTTGAATAGCAGAGGGAATTCATAGGCAAGGCCCGAACCTTTTCATTTTAAGGTTGAGTTAAAGGCAGCCAGGCTGACAGCACTGACACCCAGTAACTGTTCAGAGGTGACATGTACCAGTAGTCATGGCATAGCTTTTGTACAGAATACCACAACCATGGCTCGCTACATTGCAAACTGAGAAGATTGTTAAAGATAGAACAATGGATAAAAGAGACAAAACCGTGCCAGAGAAGGCTGAGCTACGCTAAAGATGGTAATAGAGCATCTGCTTAGACAATCCCGTCTAACATTGTAGTCTAGCAACAGACAGAAAACTTCATTTCCAAGCTGTCAAAACCTAGCTGCTTTCCCGTACAAGACAAGGATGCTGTACAAATATAAGAATAATTGGCTGCTCTGGTCCTATATGTTTGGTTGACTTTATCAAGAACAGGTAAACTGGGTTTAAAGTCAAGCTTAACAATACAGTTTTCTTGATAAGCTAAATGTAAACTTTCTCCCTTACCCTCTGCTCCAAGTTCAGCAGCGGTGCTTGAGGGGAGCTTGTGGAAGCCTGGCAGATCTGCTCGATGTTGGTAACAGCATTTTTGGCTGCCAAGATTGCTGTGGGTATACCCAATCTTGAGGCCTGTTCCTGCAGAACAGAGGCTAAAAAACAAAGCAGAAAGCTGACAGCATAGGATAAAAAAGGTTTGAGCACATGACTATGAAGAGAGAAGTCCCAGACCTTAAACTTCTTCCAATAYTGATTTCATTTATTGCATTGGGAAATCAGCTTTATCCCCTTGTATCGTTCCTTTCCTGAACATAAAACAGTGGCAAAATTACCAATACCATAGAGGTGGAGCATCCTTGCTAAGTAGATTTTGCATTTTAACCTTGCAAGGCTCACAATGACATTTTAAAACAAAATATTCAAAGATCTGACTTTGCCAGGTATGTCATCACTAGACAAGTAAGGAACGAGCAGTTAAGAGAGAGACAAGGAACAGCGAGAATAAAATAAAATTGGGATTATCAAGAGAGGAAAAAGGTGGGATTAAGCTTGCAGAATGGTGAATAAAAGAGGAAGGAAATGAAATGCATTTAATAGGTAGAAATGCAGTACATAATGAAAAGTTAATTTCCATTTCTGCCTCCAACAGATGCTCTTTCACTCACCTATAAATGATTCTGTTGGTATTTTCTGGTGCTCTATGCCACTGTCTTCAGCTGGCTTGACTGAATCTTCCACCTGGAAACAAAACAAAGACATAATGGCCTTAGATGTCTATTTTGCACATATATAAATATATTCCCTTAAAAACATACTTAGCAGCTGTGTCATTCCAGCGGGCTAAAGCAATGGAAATGAAATTAACACCTAGCTCCTACATGGTCCTGATAAGGCAGAGATTTCGGCACCTTATAAGAGATGCAAGTACAGTTRTCTTCGTTTTATGCCGAGAAAGTGAGATACAGGTCAACTAAGCTACTTGTGCACAGTCACACAACAGATCAGCAGCAGCATCAGGAATGGAATTTCCATCTTTCACGTCACTTCTGTGAAGCCGCACTGGCCACAAATATTTGAGGAAACATGGCAAAATGTGAGATCCTTTYCTAGTTCAGCCTCCGTTTTTTCTAGAAGACAAATATTCTGTAGAGAAAGAAACATCCTTGTGGCTGAACTATGTGAAGTGCCTGAATTGTCTATTCAAGTTATCGAAATAAAAAGCTTTTTYCAGTGTGTGAGGACAAGGTAGAACATGGTCAAGTCAGAAGTTTGGCTCAAGTGTCTATGTAGATGCATTACACAGGTTTTCATAAGGGCAGTCAGAAAAGGTTGTCAGTCCAGAGAAAACCCTACTACATTCGCAATAAACCAGTTCCAACACCACACAAAAGGTGCTGGATTTCCACTTGTCCAAATCCAAACAGGCCCCAGGGGAGACACCAGAGGAGGTGTGGGGCAATGTGGGGAGCTGGCCATTCTTCATCCGTAACAACAAAATGTAGAGGAATAAAAGAAAAAAAAGTCTCATTTCTACAACAAAGACCTCTAAACTTCTGCTTACTCCTATGGTGCTGTTYCTTTTCACTTACCGTAAAAGCAGTGTTCCTGAGGCATTCATTTTATGGTTGCATTAGAAAAGACCAGACAGAATTCTGCCTACAGCAGGAATCTCCCAAGATCTCCAGCCTGACCACCAAGTCCCAAGCCTGCCCGCTCTTACCTCCAGGAGGAGGTCGTTCAGGTTCAGATGGCGATCCAGAAGGCGAAGAGCGGCTTCCCGGAGCTCTGCTCCACTCCCAAAGGCGCTTTTTCGTTTCCTGGCTCTCCCTGCTAAGAAGTTTGGATTTCCTTGAAGGACCAAAGCTTGTTTTGGCCCCGGCTCAGCCAGGCCTCCCGCCAACGCCTCCCTCCCCCACTGCACACGTCACACGCGCGGCCCCTCGCAGACAGGGCGACRGCATTCCCGGCTGTGCCCGAATTAGCCGTCACGGGGACGGGAGCGGGGCTGAGGAGGGATGCGGGACACCTCCACGGGGCCAGCGCTYGCCCATCCCCACGGCCCGTGGCCTTTGGCAGACCCTGCCACGAGGACACATCGGCCTCCAAAGCCTCCGGGCCCAAAGGGCTGCCCAGAGACCCTGGCACGGGGCCGCAGGGAGGTTGTGATCGCAGGCGGAGGGTGCCTGAGAGGGGCAGGGGCTCGGGGCGCTGGGGAGGGCCCGAGGGGGCGGCGAGCCCACCCGCAGCGGAGGCGGCGAGGGGCTGCTGGGGCACCAGGGGCTGCGTGGAGGGCAGAGCGGGGGCATTCACCCCTGTCTTCCCCTCTGCCGCCCCTGCAGGGAGGGGGCTAGCGCCAGCCCCGGGGCTCAGCGCCGCCTCGGCCCCCACCTACCCAGCAGCTCCCGCAGCCTCCTCCCGCCCGGCCCGCCCGCGCCCGCCATCATGGCGGCCCCTCCCGCTTCCCGCCAACCAAACCCGCCCGCCCTACGTCGCCATTGGCTGCCCGCCGCAGCGCGGGCCGCCGCTGCCCATTGGCTGGGAAGCGCGGGGGGAGGGGTGGTCCCGCCCGCGGCTCGCCCTCCCGCCATCTTGGTGGTGGCGGCGGCGGCGGCGGCGGCGGGCCGCCATGTTGGAGAGGGCAGGCGGTGTGGGTCGGGGCGGGCCGCGCTGAGGGGAGGTGTGGGGCGATGGGGGGAGCCGGCCGAGGAGCTCCCTAACCCCCGGCCTGCGGCGGCGGCGGCGGCGGGCCGCCATGTTGGAGAGGGCAGGCGGTGTGGGTCGGGGCGGGCCGCGCTGAGGGGAGGTGTGGGGCGATGGGGGGAGCCGGCCGAGGAGCTCCCTAACCCCCGGCCTGAGCCGCCCGCCGTGACCCGGGCGAGGCGAGGCGAGGAGAGGGCGTTCAAACTCCCCAGGGGGGAGAGCAGGGCCTTGCTGGCATCCCTTGAGGGAATTCCCACAGGGATTTTCCCCCGTTGCCCCTGGACTGAGCCTTCCTGGAGCTCAAAGGCGGGCGGCAGGGAAGCGGCGCGCAGCAAGGCTCCAACGGGCTCCAGGCCGGGCGGCCCGAGGGCTCCGGGCCCGGCGTCCCGGGAGGCGCGTGCTCGCAGCCGCCTCAGCACGAGGGCCGTCAGCGGCGCTGCCCGGGGTAACGCGCGTCCCACAGCGGGGCCGGCGCGGGAGGCGGCGATCCCCAGCCAGCCGAGCGATTGCCCGTGGATAAACAGCAGCGGGGTGTTCGCCCTCGAGAGGCCAGCTGCTGTGTGCAGACRCTGCCCGAGGTGGCTGCGGGGTGTTTTCGTCGCACAGCGGGTCCTGTCGGCAGTCCTCGCCGCTCTCAGAGCCRGGGGAAACCTTTCCCGGCTCTGGGTCTGACGCTCGCGCGTGGGGACGCTCTGGCGGCCAGCCTGCCTCTGCCCTCCCCGCCGCCGCCGCGCCGCAGGGGCTGCAGAAAGCATCCTGCTTCGCACCTTCTCTCCTGTGCTTGCAGCCGAAAGAAAAGCTGAGAGCAAAACCTCAGCACCTGGCGACTATCTGAGCAGAGTCGCGTCACCCCTGTTGCTGGTGTTTTGGGCCCAAAGCCCCGTGCTCAACTTTCTGGTTAACCCAGAAAATATCTCAAAATAACCAAAGCCTCTCGTGGGGGCACTGGGTCGGTAGCTACACCAGCAGGGCTGTGCCCTCCCCGGGCTGGTGGCCCCTGCTGAGAAAAAAAGGGGATTTCTGCTTTTCCCCAGGCCTTAAAACAGCCTCAGCTGGAATGAGCCCGGTGCTTGCCGGGTCACACGTTTCGCTGTGCCCCGAGGGCCCGGCTTGTGCAACCCCCCCGTGCCCCTGGCTCAGCGCAGCAGGATGGCGGGGACCCGGCACCCTCGCTGTCCTTGCTCCTCGAGAGACGTGCCGGGAGCGCTCAGGAGCCAAAACCTCGCCGTGTCCCTGCAAAGGCACGGACCGCGCAGAGGAAAAGACTCCCTGGAGCAGGCAGAGGGGAGCTTGAGCGCTGAGGCGGGCTGGGAGTCATTACCAGAAGAACGGAGGGGAGATTGGGCAGAGGTTAGAGCCAGCAATTAAAGGGATTAAGAAGCGGAAGGACTCATCTGCGGTAGAATGAAATATTTGCATTACTAAGGAAAGGAAAGGGCCTGCCTCCAAACACCTTGGAGATAAGCAGCAAGGAAGAAAAGAATTCTTTAGCGAGGTACAAAGAGATAAAGACGATAGGATGGGAGCAGGGGTGTCACCGAAATCGGGGGCAGGGAGAGTAATTTAGGCTGGTGCTAAAGAGAAGTCACCTTGTCTGTGAGCAGTTTGAGGTCTACATTTGCTCATTCCCAGCCGGATAGCTGAGCTCCAGCCAGGGGTCATATCGCAGAAATTTGGGGACACCCGTGGGCTCGTTCCCTGCCTGCTTCGTTTCTGTCTGATTTGGCACCAAAATGTAACTCCGGATCTCCTGTGAGCCAGGACCCGTGTTACGGCCCCTCATGTGAACTCCTCCAGCCCGGCCGTTCCACGGACCGTCTCTGGGTCTGTCTGTCTGTCCTCGCACTCCAGGCCAGGGAGCAGCTTCCCGCTGTGTGAAAATCTAACAATCGATTTCTCTATTTTTAATATTATTAGCAGGTTTCTGCATCCTTACTGGTTTACTAGCTTGCAATGAGCAGTGCTTTGCTATATTTAATCCTTCGATAATCCACTGAATGTTGAGGTATCCTGAGTTAATGCAGTCTGCCCAGAGAATTGGGTTTAATTAAAATATTAATGAAGAAGACTCCAGAAAGGAAATGGACCTTTATCAGCTGCTCTGTGATTCAAGTGTCTCTGGCTTTCCAGTCCCTAAGCCTTTCCAGTGCCTTCATCCGGAGGCGCTGGGCAGCGCGGCCGGACCCTCCTCCCGCGCCCGTGGGAATGCGGCAGAGCCGCTTGGAGAGCAGGACCCAGCGCAGAGGCAGTAATTTGAGAGCCGTGTCGGCAGAGAGGGGCAGGGAAGCTCTCGGGTTCGCCACCGCTTTGTTCAGCTGCGGAGCGAAAGGCTCAGGGCCTCGGCTGTCCTTCCCTCGCCCTTTCTCTTGGCCTGGTTATTTGCACCTGGACAAGGGGAGCGTGAAGCCCTGCCAGATCRGAGACCTTTGCAATAAAACTGACTCTGCAAGGTGGACGGCTTTGTGGAATCAGGCCTGATCTGTTTTAGCACGGTGCTTGTGAGCCACGCTTGCCTGGCAGGAACAGGCTTGTCTGTGTCCTGGGTCCTCCTCGCTTGCACTTGAGGACAGGGCTGGCCACCAGCATGCACAAACCATGATTGCTTTAATCAAGAGCAGAGATCAGGGCGCTCGCACTCCTCCAAAGGGATTGCTTAGCGTGGCTCGCTCAGCCAGGCCGTCTGACCTGGAGCTCAGGTTTCTGGGATGCTCCAGAAGTTAATTCATGCGGAGAGGAGACCGGCGAGTTCTTGCAAAGAAGCAGTGTCTGAGCAAGGGACCAGTCCCACACATCCCGGGATCCGGGTGCTTTCCTCATGCCTCCATGGCACGACACACAGTGACTCCGCAGACCCTCGGCACAGCGACGCTGGGAAGCTCTCGTTGAGCTCCGCTGTGCTTGCTTCTGGCCGCGTCTGGGGACGGCAAGCAGCACACATAGAGAGTGAGCTGGCTTTGTGAAAYGTTCTCTCCTTTCATGGTCCAGGTTTATTGTGACACCTAATGAAACTGGAACGTGTGCATCTAACCCCACAGGTGCTTTAGGCAGTCATCTTTAATTCCTGTGGCTTTTTAAGGATATTTTTTGCGTGTGACAAACGAAATCCATGTGAATGTCTTACTGAAAACAAATGTTGCGCACAGCATGCAACCCTGCTGCCGGCTGCTCTGGGAGCCGCGCGGGGAAGGACTCCTGCCCGCCATCCTGGCTCCGCCACCGTCTTTGCAGCACATTGTGTTTCAGCGCGGAGGGTGGCAGGAAATAGGAACATCTCACACTCCTGTAGCACTTTATAACCTTTTCCCAACCTTTTCGTTTTTTCCTGTTTCTTTTATTTTTAATTAAATTTCCCCTATGCACATACACGCTTTGCTTTTGTTTGATTTTTTCCAAGATGGTGACTTTTAATTATATCTTGATTTCATATTAATTACAGTTTTACCCAAAGCAGAGGGTTTTGTGCTTTATAATTCAAATGTATTCCCATTAATGCTGCAGGCTGGGTTATCGTTGCCTTCAAACACCCCGCGTCTTTCCTGCTGCTATCCCCGACGGAGCCGCCCTGGCTGAGCCTGGAGGGCACCGGCAGCTGTGTTCAAACGCGACGCGGAGCAGGAAGCAGCAGCCGGCTCGGCCCCGCGCGTACCCCCTGCGAAGGGCAGCACGCCGAGCCTTCCTCCCTCTACAGTCCCTTCCAAAGCAGGCTGCAAAGCCGGCTGATTACAGGGTAAATGTCGCATTCAAATCTCACCCATCTGTGCGGAAAACGAGACCCAGACTTGAGCGTCACAGCCCAGCAGTGCCGTATGTTCCTTCTCAACGCTGATGGGGCTCCCTCCGGCTGCCCGGTTGCTCCTGCCCCTGTTCCTATTCCCCGTTTCCTCCCCATCGGCTCCTTGGACCACAGCAGAGCAGAGTTGGGGGTGCCGGGGGTGACTGCACAGCCGTTCGGCTTCCCTGTCCTGTCCCAGAGCACATCACGGCTCCGGTAGGGAGAGGTGGCTGAGCCGCAGCTCCGCGTCTCTTCCCCGAGCATCCCTTCGGCCAGGGGAGCGGACGTGGGCGCTCCAGCACGCTGGGCCACAGCCTCGGACACCTGGGACGAGCCCTGGTCCTCCAGACGTGCCCTGCGACACCAAACGCACCACGCTGCCTTGCCTGGCTGCCGCGTCCCGCGGGGAAGCCACGGGGCAGCTCGGGCCAACGGGACCAGCCGCGAGTGGGGCTGGGCAGAGGGAGGCAGCCGAGCCCCCAAACACAGCGCCGTCCTTGGTCAGCGCTTTCTTTGGGCTGGTGACGATCAGAGGAGGTTAACGATGCCGCTCCCGAATCACCCCCAGCACGGCCGCTCCCGGCCCAGCGGCTGGCGCATTCGGTAATCCCACAGGYGCATGGAGACTTCGGGGAGTCCCTATCTGTCCTCCTCCTTCCCGAATCCCAGCAGGCGTGTGCAGGGTTTCTCTCCAGCTCTGCTGTYGCATTCCCTTCACACATCGATCATGCTAACGCTGCGCACGTTCCCCCACGCCTGGCACTGGGGGAACTTCCAGGATTTCTCTTCTCTTGTTGCTGGGACAGACAAATACCCGTGCACGGCTCCATCCTTCTCATCGGCCTGTCAATGCAGCGCCGGCTGGTTCCAGTTTATGCTCATGGGTTAACAGAGCTGAGACGGGATGGGATGATCCTTCCATCATGAAAATGGAAAGCTCGTAATGACCAGAGCTTTAATTTGCTCCAGCTGCTCTTTCACGGAGGGCCCCGCCGCGCTCTCTGCTCTCCAGGACTGCGTTTCCAGAGGTATCGTCCTGTCCTCCAGAAGGGAGATAGGGTCTGGAGGGCCCTGCTGGGTCTCTGGGTGCCAGCCCTGCTTTCGGGCACCGTGCCGTACCACTGTTCCCTGATGACGGCATGGCGTTGCCGCCTGCGCTGTGCCTGTGGGCCATTGGCCTCCGCTCGGAGAGCGAGGGAGACTCCAGCTGCCCATCTCAGAGCTTTCCTGAGGGCTTCYCCTGGTTGTGGTCATGCCCAAACGGTGCTGCAGCATAAAGAGCTCTTCTCTTTCGCTGCTTCTCCTCCCTGGTATTTTTATTGTCACGGCCGGACCTCTGCTCCCCCTGGCTCCAGGACTAACCAGCCCAGCTCTCCACGCTCCAATCCCCTCTGCGCCGCCCTCGCAGCCCGCCTCCGCATGAAGCGCTCCCCGGCGAGCGTGGGCACCGGCGCTGCCCGCCGTGTCTCAGCGGCTGCGCCAGCAGTGCCGCTTCGCTGGCAGCATCGCCCTGCCCAGGGCCGCACAGCACTGGCAGCCGCTCGCCCGTCACCTCCCTCCCTGCCGGCCTCTCCGGCCAGGGCCACCCGGGATTACCCCAGAAGCTCCCGCTGCTGGTGCTGCTTGTGCTTGAGCTGCTGATTTTCAGCCCATGTCTCCTAGCAAAGGCCTCCGCCACCACCGAAGAGGAGCAGCAGCGGGATTTCCCCGGAGGACCCCGGCCCTGGGCGCTCTCGGGGCTCCCAGAGCTGCGGTGCCCTCGCAGCCAGCAGCCCCCAGCTCTGCCGGCGCGTGCGGCCGAGCAGCTGCCCTGCCAAGGAAGGCCGGGGCAGATCCGTTGCCCAGGACGGGCTCTCGGGAGCTAACCATTTCCGTGCCCCAGGCCCTTCCGGCAAGGCTGCACTGGGGCAGCGCTGTGTGCCCTACGCCCTGCTCCGCACCCTGCACCCTGCTCCACGCCTGGCACCCTGTGCCCTGCACCCAGTCCTGTGCAATGCACCCTGCGGGAAGCTGTGTGCCCTGCACCCCGCACTCAGTCCTGTGCCCTGCACCTTGCGCCTGGCTGTGTGCCCTGTGTCCCACACCTCGCACCTTGTGCCCTGCATCCTGCACCCTGCACCCTGTCATGTGCCCTGCACCCTGCACCCAGTTCTGTACCTGCGCCCTGCACTCTGTACCTCCACCCTGCGCCCTGCACCCAGTTGTGTGCCCTGCACCTTGCACCTGGTTGTGTGCTGAGCCCTGCACCCTGGGCCCGGACCCTGCAACCTGCCAGCCCAGACAGTCCAAGCCGAACCGAGCCAAGCTGTGCCGTGCCAGGCGGAGCTGAGCTGAGCCGAGCCGTGCTGAGCGGAGCCGTGCTGAGCGGAGCTGAGTCGAACTGAGCCGAGCCGTGCTGTGCTGGGCAGAGCCGAGCCGTGCCAAGGGGAGCGGAGCCGAACCGAGCCGTGCCGTGCCAAACCGAGCCGAGCAGAAC
>NW_020450929.1:163252-169101 GCF_003343035.1 Apteryx rowi | reverse complement strand
CCGGCAGCGCAAGGTCGGATCTGGAGAGAGGGTTCCCGGCCGATGCCGTGAGGCCGGGGCCTGGGCCGTACGGGGTGCACCGTGGGTGCGGGTGTAGGGTCTGCGGGGTGTAGGGGTGTGCAGGGTGTATGGTGCGTATGGGGGGCACAGGGCGCAGGGGGTGCCCGTGGGTGCAGGGCTCACGGGGCCGGGAGCCACCACGGGGCTGCAGGACACCAAGTCCTTCAGGGTGGGCAGGACACACAGCAGGGACACAGGGGGACACACAGACGACACACAAGGGACACGGCCACACATGGGAATGCTGAGCGCACGCGTGGACACACACACGCACACTCACACTCGCGGGGCCCCCAGCTCACCCCGCACCCTCGCCCGGGCACCCCAGAAGGAGCATTTGGGAGCAGCACCGGCCCCGACCTTTGGACCCGCCGGCCRTGCCCTCTCTGCAGGCGGTTGGCGCTGCTGAGCAGGGCCGGCTGTTTTTATGGTCTGTAATTACGGCCGTGCCAGCAGCARYGATGGGTGGCTCACAGCGGCGGMGATGAGTACCCCTGTGCCTAATGACAGAGCTCGCACAGACGAGCTGAACCCCGGCCTCGCCCCGCTCGGGAGGCGAAACACCTCGCTCCACGCCGGCYGGGCCCTGCGACATTCCCTGGCTCCTCTGAGGTTCAAAGATGGCTCTTGGTGTTTCGCATTATCGGTTGCTGCAGGGCTTCCCTGAGGTGCTTGCAGCTGGGCAAGAGATGCTGCGGTGTCGGTGTGACCCTGCTCCGGGCAGGAGACATTGCGGAGTCTGTGTGTCCCTGCTCTGGGCAGGAGATGCTGCGGTGTCGGTGTGACCCTGCTCCGGGCAGGAGATGCTGCGGCGTCTGTGTGTCCCTGCTCCAGGCAGGAGATGCTGCGGCATCTGTGTGTCCCTGCTCCGGGGATCCAGGCGGGAGATGCTCCCCGGTGCACGGGGCGAGCAGGGAGCCGGGAGGGAGATGCTCCCCGGGACATTTCGCAGCGTGGCCGGTGCCCRGAGGAGGCGGAGGTGGCCCTGGCTGGGTGCTCCGTGCATCTCCCCAAGGTCCCTGCTGTGCCCAGGGGCCAGGCTGGCCCCGAGGCCTGTGCTCAGCAGAGCCCTCTCCTGGGCCAAGCCCGGAGCCTGCCACGGTTTTTAGGTTAGATGAATCCAAATACGCTGATGGCTACGATCCTGCGGGATCAGAGTCTCAAGCCACAGGCCACCACGCTGCCATGCAGAGCCTCGCAGTCTCCTGCTCCCAAATCCCTTCAGTCCCAGCCTGAGGGATTTTTCCCCTCTCCTGAGAGTGGTTTACAGCTGTTCTCCAACGGTGAGACAAATCAGGGCCATTCCCTGTGCAAGCCCAGAGCTCATGGGGCCCCGGGCGCCTTGCAGCAGCTCCTGCGCAGGAAGCTGCGCTGGGGCTCGGTGGCGGCATCCAGGCTCGGGCTGGACATGGCCGGGTGCTCTGGCAGCGTCACCGGAGCAGCTGCAGCTCTCCCACCGCTCTGGAGCTCCTTCCTCACCCGGTGCCCCGCAGATGGTTGTTGGAGGGAGCGGCCGGCTCGTGCTCGCTACGCAAACACTGATGAAACCACGTCTGTGTGTTACTGCTGCGCAGGGCCCTGCCTCGAGCGGGGCCAAGGCTCAGCCTGGCAGTCCCAGCCCCGGCTCGGCCGTGCCCCGGCTGCAATTCTCCCAGCCTTGGGCCGGCGCAGGGCTCCGAGGCTCCCCCGGCCCCGCCGGCAGTCGGGAGCTCTGCTGGGCACCAGCCCCGTGGGAGCTTGGCAGGGCCCCACACGGCCTGCGCCCGCTCCCCTTTCCCGGCCCGGCATCACCTGCTCCTCACACAGCATCGTCCACCCCTCGCGGCTCGGTGCCCTATCGATTAGCTAAATGGAGAGTTAATGGCCTGGGCTCTCCTGCAGGCGCAGGGAAGCGGCTTTGGAGCCGTTAGCAGGGAAAGCGGAGCTGGAGCGCAGCTGGGGCACTTCCCCCGGGGGCAGCGCAAGCCCCACTCCTGTTCCTGCTCCTCCTCCTCCTCCTCCTCAGCCATCTGGTTTCCCGCGGGAGGGTTTGAGCCGCCAGCGGGGCCATGTCCTGGGCTGCAGCTGGCTCCTGCCGCCCGTGGGGCTCCTCGCTCTGGGACCGCTGTGCCGTCCCCGTCCCGCTGAGCTCAGCCCCGGAGTGCTCCTGGGAGCATCTCCTTCCCTCAGCGCTTGCATTGTGTGCACGCATGGTGCTCCTTGCGTGTGTGCACGCTGGTTGTCCTGCGCGTGTGTGCAGTGTTTGCGTCGTGTGCCTGCACAGCGCTCGTGTGTGTGCACGGTTTGCCCTGCGCGTGTGTGCAGTGTTTGCGTCGTGTGCGTGCACAGCGCTCGTGTGTGTGCACGTTGTTTGCCCTGTGTGTGTGCGCAGTGCTCCGGCTGTGCCACCTCCGCAGTGGAGATGAGTCTCGTCAGCTGTGYGCACCCCACCGCCGCACCCCACACTGGGCACCCGGGCCGTGTCCTCTGTGTGAGCCCTTGCTGCATCCTCGCCTGCCGGTGCCCGCGCTGCCAGGGCTCGCGGTCCTGGTGCCCGCACTGCCAGTGCCCGTGGTCCCGATGCCTGTGCTCCTGGTGCCACCRGTGTCCATGCTGCCGGTGCCCACAGTCCTGGTGCTCACGGTCCCAGTGCCTGCAATCCCCGTGCCCATGCTGCTGGCGCCCATGTTGCCGGTGTGTCTGGTGCCCGTGCCTGAACTGTTGGTGCCCGAGGTCCCGGTGCCTGCGCCATCAGCACCCGCGGTCCCGGTGCCTGTGGCCTGGAGAGAGGCGGAACCAGCTCGGAGCTGGCGCTGCCTGACGGGGAGGCTCGCTGCGCGGCTCGGTCCCTCGGTCCGAGGAGCCACTCGCCAGGGGCTGCCGGAGCTGGTGGCCACCCGGGGCCCCTGGGTGCGGGACGCRAGGTGACACGCAGGGGGTGACCCCCAGCCCCGGGGGCCGCAGGCACCGGCAGTGACTGTGCCTCCTTCTCCCTGCAGAGGTGCCGCTGCTCCTGTCACCCTCCACCGAAGCACAGGTACGTGGGGGCTGGCGGTGCCCGGCAGTGCAGGGTGGGATCRGTGCCGGAGGGGCTCACCATGGTGCAGCCGGTATGAAGGTCCTTGCCGTGGTGCAGCCGGTGCCCGAAGGGCTCGCCGCGGTGCATCYAGTCCTGGAGGAGCTTGCCGTGGTGCCACTGGTACCGGAGGGGCTTGCTGTGGTGCAGCCGGTGCCAGAGGCCCTCGCCGCGGTGCAGTTGGTACCAGAGAGTCTCCCTGCAGTGCAGCTGATGCCGGCAGGTCTTGACGCAGTGCAGCCGGTGCCGGAGGCCCTTGCCGCGGTGCGGCTGGTGCCGACAGGTCTTCCCGCGGTGCAGCCGGTGCCGGAGGCCCTCGCCACGGTGCAGCCGGTGCCGGCAGGTCTCCCCATGGTGCAGCCAGTGCCGGAGGCCCTCGCCGCGGTGCAGCCGGTGCCGTCTCCTTGCAGATGGTGCAGTCGCTGGGCTTTGCCATCTACCGGGCGCTGGACTGGGGGCTGGACGAGAACGAGGAGCGGGAGCTGAGCCCGCAGCTGGAGCAGCTCATCGACCTGATGACCAACAGCGACTCGGAGGACAGCGGCTGCGGCACGGCCGACGAGGGCTACGGGGGGCAGGAGGAGGAGGAGGAGGGGGGCGAGGGGCCGCCGCGGGCCGTGCGCACCTTCGGGCAGGCCATGCGGTGCTGCGCCGCCCGCCTCGCCGACCCCGCCGGGGCGCAGGCCCACTACCAGGCCGTGTGCAGGGCCCTCTTCGCCGAGACCGTGGAGCTCAAAGCCTTCCTCGCCAAGATCCGCGACGCCAAGGAGGTGAGCGCAGGGCGCCCTCAGCACCCCCTCGGCCGTGGCGCCGGGGCCGTGCCGTGCCGTGCCRTGCTGTGCCGCCCCGGGGCGCGGGGGCTGCGGCCGGGGCGTCAGCGTCTCTGTGCCGCGGCAGATGCTGCAGAAGCTGAAGGAGGACGAGGAGGCGGAGGAGCGGCCGTCGGCGGAGCTGGGCAACCTGCGCAACGCGGACTGGGTACGGCGGCGCGGGGCACRGCGAGGCGCCGGGGACCACGCGGGGACCGCGCGGGGCTGACGCCGTCCCCTCGCCCCGGCCAGGCCCGGCTCTGGGTGCAGCTGATGCGGGAGCTGCGGCACGGCGTGAAGCTGAAGAAGGTGCAGGAGAAGCAGTTCAACCCGCTGCCCACCGAGTACCAGCTCACCCCCTTCGAGATGCTCATGCAGGACATCCGGGCGCGCAACTACAAGCTCCGCAAAGTCATGGTGAGCGCGGCGGGGAGGCGCCCCGCGCCGTGCCCCGTGGCCCCCCGGCACCCCGCCGGCGCTAAGGGCCGGCCCCGAGCCTCTCCGTCCGCCCTGCTCCCAGGTGGATGGAGACATCCCGCCCCGGGTGAAGAAGGACGCGCACGAGCTCATCCTGGATTTCATCCGCTCGCGGCCCCCGCTGAAGCAGGTGAGGCGCCGGGACCGAGCGGTGCCGGCACGGTGCCGGGGCGCCGGGGGTCCAGCTCGCCCGCGTGCCGCGCTCCTGAGCCTGCTGCCCGCGCCGGCCGCGCTGCCCGGCAGCTCCCGGCGGTCCGGCCGGGATGTCCCTCCTCGGGGAGCGCCGGTGGGAAGCGGCACGGCTCGGBGGGTGGCCCCCGACCCGGCCGGGCACCGGAGCTTTGCGGCAAGCGCGGTGCCTAAGGTCGGGGCTCGGCGTTGCGCAGGCGTCGGAGCGGCGGCTGCGGCCCTTGCCGCAGAAGCAGAGGACGGTCCACGAGAAGATTTTGGAGGAGATCAAGCAGGAGAGGAAGCTCCGGCCCGTGGAGACGCGGTACCGGAGCCAGAAAGGTAACGGCGCCGCGGCCCCCGCACCCGGCTCCCTCCGCGGCAGCGACCGTGGCAGCTCCCCGGCCGTGCCGGCGCTGAGCCCCGGCCCCGCGTCCGCAGGCTACAGCTCCCTGCCCTGCATCCCGCACGCCTGCTCCGGCAACGCGACGTCCAGCTCCTGCATCAACCTCTCCGTGCTGGAGGCGAGCGCCCCGCCGCTGCGGCCCCGGCCCCGCGTCCTGCTCAAGGCACCCACGCTGGCCGAGATGGAGGAGATGAACATCTCGGAGGCGAGAGCRGCTCCGGCCCGGGGAGGCGCCGGGAGGGTGGGAGGAGGACGGGGCCGGCAGGAGGTTCCCCGGCGTGACGCTGTGCCCTGGCCTTGCAGGAGGAGGACTCTCCGGGCGCGGAGCCCGGCTCGGCGCTCCCGTTGAAGCGGGACCGCTCCTTCTCGGAGCAGGACCTGGCCCAGTTCCAGAGCGAGCTGAGTGACGGCCAGGATGCGCCCCAGGAGCCGGGGCCGCTGGAGCCCGAGCCCCGGCCCCGCTCAGGTACCCTGCGCACYGGGCCAGCGCGGGGAGCGAGGGCAGGTCCCCCAGGCGCCCCGGCCCGCTCGTGACATGGGGAGCAGCCCCTGACCCAGCGTGAGCCGGGGTTGAGCCCAGCTGGGACACGGAGCCCCAAACCCTGAGCTGTGACGTGGAGCCCGAGCTGGGACCCAATGCCCCCAGCTGGGACCTGGGACGCAGTGCCATGAGGTGGGACCTGGGACATGATGCCTCTAGTTGGGACCTGGGACACGATGCCCCAAACGGGAACCTGGGACATGATGCCCCAAGCTGGGACCTGGGGCATGATGCTCCCACCTGGGACCTGATGCCATGAGGTGGGACCTGGGACATGATGCCCCCAGCTGGGATGTGGGACATGATGCCTCTAGTTGGGACCTGGGACATGAT
>NW_020450929.1:159845-162997 GCF_003343035.1 Apteryx rowi | reverse complement strand
TGGGACCTGGGACATGATGCCCCCAGCTGGGATGTGGGACATGATGCCATGAGGTGGGACCCGGGACTTGATGCCCCCAGCTGGGACGCGGTGCCCCGAGCCCCATGCCGAGCCATGCTGCTGCCGGCCCCGTCCTTTGCCGTGCACCCTCCCYGCCGGGGCCGTCCCCCAGCTGCGTGCCCTGCGCTCCCGGCCTCACCGCAGCCCCCCATCCCCGTGACGCCCCCTGTCCCCACGTCACCGCGGCTGCCCTGCTGCGCCGCCAGCAGGTCCACGCCGGAGGGTCACGCTCCGCGGCGTGTCCTTCCCCTGCAGGCTCGGTGCCAGCTAGCTACCACCCGGTGCCGTACGGCGCCGCGCCGCTGCCGTCGCCCCGCGGTGCCCTCGGCTGCCTGGAGGAGAGGCCGGAGGACGGCTTGGGCGCTGCTCCCGCCAGCGGCTCCAAGCACCTGTGGCTGGTGGGTGTCACGCGGCGGCAGGATGCGGCCACCGCGCAGGGCAGGTCCTGGGGATGCTCTGCCCCCGCGTGTCCCAGGGATGCTCCACACACACGTCCCGGGGATGCTCTGCCATGCATGTCCCGGGGACACCCTGCCTGTGCGTGCCCTGGGGACACGCGTGTCCAAGGAGCAGCGGGGCCGTAGCCGGCTCCGGGCCCTGCGGCAGGCCAGGCTCACGGCCCCTCTCCGCGCGCAGGAGTTCAGCCACCCCGTGGAGAGCCTGGCCCTCACCGTGGAGGAGATGATCAACGTGCGCCGGGTGCTGGTCAAGGCCGAGATGGAGAAGTTCCTGCAGAGCAAGGAGCTGTACAACAGCCTGAAAAAAGGGAAGGTGGGAGCGGGGCGAGGGGGGGCCGAGCTGCCGCGCTGCAGAGCCCTGCCCGCCTCTCACCCGGCCCCTCTGCCCGCAGGTCTGCTGCTGCTGCAGGGCCAAGTTCCCCCTGTTCTCCTGGCCGGCGGCCTGCCTCTTCTGCAAGCGGTGAGCACCCTGCTGCCCCGCGCCGCGCTGCACCATACCGCGCTGTGCCGCACCGTGCCATGCTGCACCGTGCTGCACCATGCCATGCCATGCCACACTGTGCTGTGCTGCACTGTGCTGCACCATGCTGCACTGTGCCATGCTGTGCTGCACCATGCCATGCTGTGCCATGCCATGCCATGCTGCACTGTGCTATGCTGCATTGCACCATGCTGTGCTGCACCGTGCCATGCTGTGCCACGCCGCGCTGCATCACACTGCGTTGCACGATGCCATGCTGCACCGCTCTGCACGGCAGGGCTGGGAGGGGGCCAGCGGGGCGCGCACGGGCGGCTCTGCTGACCGGCCTCTCTCTGTGCCCCCAGGTCCGTCTGCACCTCCTGCAGCCTCAAGGTAAGAGCCGGCTCGTGCCGGGGCGCGGGGGCTGCCGCGGACGGAGGCGCCCTCCCGGGCTGGGAGTGCTGCGCCCCGGCGCTGACGCCCGCCCGCCTCCCCGGCAGATGAAAATGCCTTCCAAGAAGCTGGCTCACATCCCCGTCTACGCGCTGGGCTTCGAGAGCCTCCCGGGCTCGCTGGGCGCCAAAGCCCTGCTGCCGCGGCGCAGGGACACCTTCCAGTGAGTGCCGGGCCCCGCCGCCCACCCTGGCCCCCCGGGGGCTGTGCCACACCGTGCTGCGCTGTGCCGTGTTGCACTGTGCTGCGCCGTGCTGTGCCATGCTGCACCGTGCTGCACCGTGCTGTGCTGCACCATGCCGTGCTGTGCCATGCTGCACCATGTTGCACCGTGCTGCACCATGCTGCACCGTGCCGTGTTGCACCATGCCATGCCGTGCTGCACCACGCTGCACCGTGCCGCACCGTGCCGTGCTGCATCGCGGGCCAGGGCTGACGGCACGGCCTTTGCCCGCAGCTCGCTGCCCGGCGCCGGCGGGCGCCGCGTGGAGGACGAGTTCCCACACATGTAYGCCCAGGGCGCCCTGCTCCGCGACGTCTGCAGCGACTGCACGGGCTTCGTGGCCGACGTCATCGCCTCCAGCCGCCGCAGCGTGGCCGCGCTCAACGCCGCGCTGCCCCGCGCCCGCCGCGGCGCCTCCTGGCACCCGTGAGGGCCCCGCCGGTGGCCCCCCTGCCTGTACATATATACATAGGACACACGGACCGCCTCTATATTTATATACCTTGCGGCCGCGGCCCCCCCGTACCCGCCGCCCCCCCCGGCGAATAAAGGGCTTTGGGCTGCGCCCGGGGGCTGCTGCTGTGCCGGGAGCGGGGCCATGGGAGCGGGGGGCGGCGGGATCCCCCTGCGGGTCGGGGTCGAGGTGGGGGGGTCCCCGCATGCTCCCCCCCAGCCATGCTGCCCCCACAGCCCCTGATGCTTCCTCAGGGCCCATGGGGTCCCCGCGCTGCCCCCCACCGGGACCCCACTCCGGTGTGGGATACACCCTTGCCATGCCCCTCCCCGGAGCAATACTCCCTCCCCGTGCTCCCCCTAGGGCGATACCCCCACACCATGGCCCCCTGTGGCAATAGCCCCTCGCCATGCTCCCCCTGGGGCAATACCCCCACACTGTGCCCCCCTGGGGTAATAGCCCCCAGGCCGTGCTCTCCCTGGGGCAATACCCCCTCACTGTGCTTCCCTTGGGGCAATATCCCCACGCTGTGCCCCCTGGGGCAATAGCCCCTCACCATGCTCCCCCTGGGGCAATACCCCATTGCTGTGCCCCCCCGGGGCAATACCCCCACGCTGTGCTCCCCCTGGGGTGATACCCCCTCGCTGTGCTTCCCTTGGGGCAATATCCCCACACTGTGCCCCCCTGGGGCAATACCCCCTTGCTGTGCCCCCTAGGGCAATAGCCCCTCGCCATGCTCCCCCTGGGGCAATACCCCCACACCATGCTCCCCCTGGGGCAATACCCCCTCGCTGTGCTCCCCCCGGGGCAATACCCCCAGGCCGTGCCTCCCTGGGGCAATACTCCCATGCCATGTCCCGCCCGGGGCAATACCCCCAGGCCGTGGCCTCTCCCAGCCATTCCCCCCCCCGCGGGCAATGCCCCCCTCCGGACGATCCTCCCCGGGGCCATGTTTCCCCCGGACGTTCCGTCCCTGCACCATGTTCCCCCCCCCCGAGATATATTTCGCGCTGAGGCGGCAGCGCGAGGCGCGAGGCTGGTCGC
>NW_020450929.1:133877-158871 GCF_003343035.1 Apteryx rowi | reverse complement strand
ATGGGGGGCAGTGACTGGAGGGTCTGGGGGGGTGAACTGAGGGTGACTTGGGGGTTTGAAGAGGAGGGCACTGGGGGTGGCAGTGGGCTGAGCGATGGAGAGTGGCCTGAGGGGGCAGCAACAGGGGCTGAACTGGGAGGAGCTGGATGCACTGGGAGGAAGTGGAGGAGCTGAGCAGTGCAAGCTGGGGCAGGCATGGGGAGGGGGGCTGCGAGTGTTCAGCGGGCTGTACGAGAGTGGCTGCACTGGGGGGGCAGGGCATGGGACGGGGGGGGCTGTGTGGAGCAGACGGGTGTTGTTGGAGCTGGGGCTGAGTATCGGGGGTGGTCAAGCGGGGGATGAAGCTGTCCTTGGCAGCGTTCCTGCCACTCTCCCAACCATGCAGGATCCCAGAGCTGAAGCTCTGGGGTCACGTCAGCCCTCGTGGCACGGATGGGTCCCTGGTGGAGCAGTCTGGTCCCTCCTCTCTGGGCACCTCGGCCAGCCCCAGCGGTTCTCTTGGGCAGTGGTTACCTCTCCTTCCCCAAGGCTTGGCTACGTGAGTGTGGCCAAGGCTGGTTTTGGATTCTTCCCAAAGAAGAGCAGAGTCCAGAGAGGGCCGTGTTTTTCTGCCGCGATGCTGTGTCGTGGGCACTCTGTCATGGCCCTGTGCTCCCTTCTGATAAGTCAGTGGATGTTAGGCCATTCCAGGTGCTCACTAGGCAACACTCTTTAGGTGAGCCGTTTTCCCCCATCCAGCTGCTGGAGAAGGTGACTGGGGAAGCTGAGCCCTGCTCTGCTTCTGTCACATTTGTGGATTTTTCCTCTTTCACTTCCAGATGTGAGCAGAAGAGATCTCTGAAGTTCTGTCCTCCTGGAAGCAGGAGAGGGCAGAAGCTAGCTACGTGCTGCTGTGTCTGCATCTTATTCATCTGTTTGCACAGATTACCAATGAAGAGCCAGAGGATGACCCATCATTCAGAGAGGAGCGAGTAGATGCCAGGCTCAGAGAGCAAGATGTAGCAGAAGGGAACAGTGGAGTGCCTGTAACTGAAGAGACAGAAGGTGATGGACAGAGGGATGGAGAAGATGCAGATCAGCAGGACCAAACGGTAACTAAATTGCAGTTATCTAGTGATGATGGCTGTAGCCACACAAGGTATGGAAAGAAGGCTGCCACATTTATTTTCCTGTCTGTGTTTGAGCTGAGCAGCTTTGTGTTAGTGACAGAGAAGTGTTTCTTTTCACTCGTGGCTGGGTTTTGTCACAGACTAAGAATGTGAGCATCAGGGGCAGGGACACGTGCAGGGAGCTTAAAAATAAATAAGAAGTAGATGCATGTTGAACGTTTGTTCAGAAGTGCAGGCTGTCCATATTCCCCGTTTGTACCAAAGCTTGTACCTTGCTGAGTTAATGCCCCAGTCTGTTGGCTGGGGGGTAACAAGCCTACACACTAATTGAAGTTTTGCTTCAGAGAGCAAGTGAAAGATGACTGACTGACTGATTTCATGTTCCTTTTGTTCTTATTCCTGAATTGCTGCATAATCCGACCAGGCTCTCGCTGCGGGCTCTAGACCTGGAGCAGAATCAGCAGTATGGTGCTGAGGGTTGTGTTAGGAAGCCTGTAGAATACGCAGGTGTTTCTGCCTCAGATCCAGGGGGATATTTTACAGCTGCAAAGGGGAAGTTCCCAGAACRTCTCCCTGAGCAAGACCTTGTGCTGTTTTTGCTGCCCATGTGTCCTCATGAGCACTGAGGTTATGCAAAGCATGTGGGAAGGAAAGCACCCCTGGGATTCTGAAACAGAGATTGCTTCTCTGCTTCCTTCGTTGCACAACTAACTAGCTCTACATTGTGGACGGGGCTGGGCTTTTGGGTTAATGTTCAGTGAAGCATTTATTTTGAAGAGAATGATGTGAAGAACCCAAACAATGTAAATTAAACATCAAACTTCCTTCCTTCTTACAGTATTTTGTTCTCATTTTCTGTTAAGAGCCCTTCCTGTAGTCTGCCCTGGCCCAGACAGTTTGCTGCAAAAAAACTTCAGAGTACACCTGCTTTTTCATTTAGGGTTTCCCAGATAGCAGTGAAAAAGCAGGTGTACTCTGAAGTTTTTATGCAGCAAACTGACCGAGCCAGGGCCACGCTGGAGCCCTCAGCATGTGTCTCCCTGTCACATGGTAGAGCTGAATTGGGGCTGTGTATGCCCCTGGTTCTGAAAACAGCTCAGGAGCTTTAGAGCTGTTACCGTAATGCTGTTACCTCTGTAGAGCTGACGATCCTAAAAACGCATTTTTTAGCTCTGTGTGCCTTGGAGAAGGGCTGGTACAGATAACAGCGTGCCTGTCAAGTTGGAGAATGGTACGCAGTGTCGTGAGCTGAAGTAGTTGCATCTGCAGTGAGAGGAGCCTGTACTGCGTGATGCTTTCAGGCAGCTGTAAGTTTCTGTGGTAATCAGAGAGACTGCTGAAACCGTCTTGCTCACTGGAAAGACAAATCAGTTTACGCTCGGGAGTAGAAGGATGAAACATTTTAGATATGTCGTATTTGGAAGAACTGTTTCTTCTCTGATTCTGTAGCCTTAGACACATATGAGGTTCTGTTGAGATTTAACTCTTACATTTGTGAACCCTTGGTGCTTTCCTCTATTTTTTTCCTTGCGTCTTGATTTCCGCTTGCTGGCAAACTTGAAAGGATGAATACTGGCTTCATTTGAGGGACCTTTTGATGTGCTGATCCCTGTGGAAACACACTTCTCCCCCTTGCAGCGTTCCTCACTGCATTCCGTGGACATGCTCTGGCAGTTGTTTCTTTTATCTTTGCAGCCTATGTCAAGTAACAAGCCACGAAAGAAAAAAAAGAAAAGGAAAACCAAGAAGGCTTCAGCAGGCGAGACTCTGGTATGTCTGCATTTGTTCTGAGATTTAGCGGCCCTGCTAATTTCTGCATTGGGGTTGACAAAATATCAATACTCACAAGGTAGTAGAAAATGTTTTGAGGCCAAAATGCTCCCTCTTACGTAGTGCTCCTTTAAAATTATGAAATGACAACAACAGCTTTTGATTATAGTCCTTCAAGCAAGTGGGACTAGCTCAGGTCTGCCGCAGATGGTTAGAGCTGGAATCCTCACAGCAGCATCTTCTTTCATCTACACTTTGAGGCTTTGCACAGGAAGAGGCTCTTTAGGAGTTGGGAGAGTTTTTACATTTTTATTATACTTTGCTTGCCCTACATAAGTAGCTCTTCCAGCTCTGCAGAATCATACAAAGCTCTTGCTGTCAGTAAGCAGTGAGTCACGTTACCTTTGCCTGCTTCTCCTCCATGCGCAGCAATGCACCTTCCTCTCTGTGGTTTGACATCTAATAACTAAATGCTGACAAGAGCATCTGCCGGTGTCAAATGCATTATCAGCAAACCTGTTGCCAGGTGCTCTTCCAGTGGGACTTGTTCCTGTCCTTTCAGTGATGAAGGGAACAAGGGGGACTGATTCGCTTTGACTGAGTTGTATACCCCTAACGAAGTGCACTTGAAGAGGGTTAAGAACTTCACCCAGTGTCTGTGTTTGTTGGGGATTAAATTGTAAATTGTATAAGACACATTTTTATATTGAAGTATACTTTACATATGTCACATAGGCTAGGCAACTAAATGTATTGCAGTCATTGATCATTTAAATTCAATAGAAATAAAATTATTAAAGTGATGAAATATTTTCTGCTAAGGTTTAAAAGTCTTAACTGTTCACTTGGGGGAAATCCTTTGCTAAACCTATTGAGCCATGATGTGCTGAAATGCTGAGCTGGCCGTTGTGAGCAGTGACTGCCTGTGCAGGTGCCAGGCTGCCTGCCTCCTCCCAGGGAATTCGCCCAGGTAAGTTCAGGAGCTGCTTGCTAAGGCTGAGAAACCGATCAGTGAGTGACATGGCAGGAAAGCCCGTTTCTTCTCCCAGTCCAAGAATAATGGGCAATAGGATGACATCTGCCGGCTCTAAGCTCTAGGCAGACTTAATCCCCGGAAACAGGCCGTTTGATTTGGTAACTAGAAATAATACTACCTTTGTTCGATCACTTAAATGCAAAACACATTAATTTTTTTATGTATCCACTACACACAGTGTGGCTATATTTAGCTAATAAAGGCAAACTCAGAATGCTGTTTATGGGTTTTGAATGGAATTCTACATTCCACCCACGCACATCATGAGGAGAAAGTTAATTGGCTACATAAGAAATGCATCACTTGCCATTTGGGGGAAAATAGAGAAAAATATGAATAAAAATGTTATACAGCTGTTTAATGTGTGTTGATGGAGTATATTCTCCTGGTTATCAGCAAACTGGGAAAGTGACCAATTATTACATTAAAAATGGGTTAAAAACCCACAAGTGTTTAATATCTTATCACAAGGATCACAGCAGTAACTTAGTGCTTCCATGGGAAGCAGACAGTGAAGACTGATTATTTAGATATTTATTATTAAAATCAGCACCCCAACATTTCATTGTATTTTAGAAATTAAAGATTGTAGTTTAAATAAATTAGAGCATAGCGAATGATGGATAGAAAGGAGCAGACTAGAGACCAGATACGCAGACTTGTAAGCTTTGTGTTATGTCAGAAATGACTACTGTGGCCATCTAGTTTGGGCCCAGAGCATGAGGTCTGCAGAAAGCCTGCCAACTCTTGCCCACGCTAGGTATGTTTACTAGCTGGTGCATCCAGACTCATGACAGTGTGAAGAGCAAAAGGCCTGTGATACCTTGAGCAAGTGGAGAACGGCGGCTGGCACTTCTGGTGGCAGTCAGGCAGTGAAGGCAGGCTCTGGGGTGGGATTCCTGTGGGAAATGAAGAGCACTGGGTGGAGAGCAGGGGGCCTCCATTGAGAGAGAGCGCGTGTGCGCACCGGAGGTGGGAGATGGGGTAGCGGCTGGGTGAGAAGTAGGGGCTAGTCCTCACCAGTATTGCACAGAGTGCTGGGATCGGGACAAGCCAAAAGATCTGGAGGCAGCCGGGTGTGATTCCTTCTGGGTGACTTGTGTGCAGCAGTGACTCATTCCGTAACAATTACATTGTCTTTGCATGTGCATATCTTAAGGAAGACAATGACCTGGAAGATATCGACAGCCTTCTGGAGAAGATCGAGGATACCAATGGGCTATCGCAACAAACCCAAAGCGGAATAATTGCTGACAGCAGGCCTCTGCTCTATGTAGAGCACAGGTAGTGCTTTCTTTGCTTCCTGATTTTGGCTTTGGATGTGACAGGGATATCYGTCCACAAGAAGGGAGATAGGACACTGCCTGTTTAATCTGGCTGTGAATTCAGGACCTTACTTGAAAGGGGTTGTGCTAATGGTTGTGAGGGCAGCCCCATTTCTAACCACTGTTTTTAGAGCTATGTTCAGTTTTTAGTGCTGACTGGTATTTTCTGCTCTTGTATCTGGTTTGAGTGGGTGATTGGACCAGAATGACCTCCAGAGGTCCCTTCCAGCCTAAAATATTCCGTGATTCTTTGTAGAAAAATTTCTACAAAGCTGCTGAAAGCCTCAGTGCATAAAGCTTTGAATTCAAACTAACCTGCTCAGATATCTGCCTGCATTCAAGTCAGCTCCTGTGAGCAGCAGGCCCCAATACTGCATGTGCTGTCATCTAAAGAGGGCTAAACAGTACCAGGAGCTATTTCACCAGGAAAGCTAGTTAGGCTTGTCTAAGCTTTTCCACATGTGACCATCAGCAGAAATGGACTAAGTGCCAAGTGCAGCCAAAAGCTGAGGAGTGAATTGGCCTCAGACTAGAGATTCATCACATCTTGGCCTATATTCCACTGAAGCCTGTTTGAATGGGTCAGTTGTTGGGTCCAGCATGTTGCTGRGCCCTGGACTGGTGCAGAGACTGGTAGCTCTTCCTGTTTCTGGCAAGAACATGCACGTGTGTAGGCTGGGACAACTTGTCAGTCCAGGTTTTGAAACCTCCAATCACACTGTGTCAAAATTGAATCTGGCCTGGTGGGCACTCATTGCTAGTTCAGCCTGTTCAGGGACATTTCGATAAAGCGAGGCATGTTTGCTTACCTAGAGATGTTTTTAACTTTAGTGACTTCTCAGCTCAAATAAACATGAGTTGTAAACCTTTGAGAACTGGGTAATCTCAGAGCAGTTAAGGGCTGGCAGTACTGGATCTCTGCCTTCCTCTTCCCTCTCTTTCTTTGAGTCTTCCTGACCGGATGGCAGAGAGAAACCCTTCTTAAACACATCTCACATCTTTGGGCCAAGCGTTAGGTCAAGAAACTGTAGATGTCATGCTTTGACATAAGATATCTCTTTAAAAAATTCGTTTTATTCCTTCCCAGCCTTTCTGCCGTGGTTAAGGTGCTTGCCCCGCATTGCACGTTGTCACTGCTGCTCTCAGCAGCAGACATCTCATGTCTTCCAGACACAGATACCCCAAGCACGCTTTCCGGAATGGAGGCTGTCCATGGGCATATCCCAGGCTAAGGCCCCAGGTGCCCTGGAGAGGGCAGTAGAAGTATTCCTAGCTCAGCACCATCTTTGGAGCAGAGCACAAAGAAAGCATGCATCTGGCTGAACAGGGATTTGGATACCTCCTGTTCTGACCACTACTTTTCAGTCTCCTTTCAGTGTGTTGTGTCAGATCAGGGGTGTGTCTGACAGTTCAGGGGCTTCCAAAGGCACTTCAGAGGTACAGAATACTTGGCGTTGATGAAATGGGATAGAGCGTGACATCGGAAGACTTTTGTCTGTGTTTAACCAATGGTGGGTTTTCTTTCTTGTTTCAAACTTTTCAGAAACTTGAATCCAGAGAATGAGTTGAAGAGATACTTTGGGGCTCGGGCTGTTCTTGGTGATCAGAGGTTAGTCCAGAATTTAATATTATCTTTTCAGAGTCTGAGACAGTGTGTTTGTCCTTCCCCTGGTACCACTTACTGAACCCCCAGTGCCATGACAGTGCAGGAAACTCAGGGCACTGATGTGTTCAGGATGTCTTATTTAATAGTGACAATGGGGATAGGATAATATTTTTTGTGACGTTCCTGAGGGAGAGTAAAGTTCCTTCAGACTTCTGTTAGTGGTTGTTTTTTGTTCTGCTAATTTTCCCTCTCATTATTGTCAAATGCCCTTCTGAAGTCCTTTCGCTTGAATTCATAGAATATTGACTGTTAGATGTTTCTTTCTCCAGCATTTGTCATTTGTTGCTATTCCAAAATCTCTGATGTTTTGTGGAGTGGGACCTGAATACTTTCCAGGTGGTCTCGTGCACTTGCTCAGAAGGACCCAGAGAACCCACTGCTTCTTGGGTCTGAGATTTCTATGCAATTAGGTATTTGCAGTGTGGCTGATACTATCCAGAAGATCCCTGCTTTAAGGAACTGGTCAAAAAATGTGCACATAGGAAGGGTGTAAGCTCAGAGCACTGATGGTGGAAGAAGAAGCCTTCTCTGAAGGAGTCTGTGGAATAATTAGGCTCCTTCAAGGAGAGATTAAAAACAGAGGTGATATCGAGTGCATGAGGAAAAAGAAATAGTCCCTTACCTAGGGAGTATGTGACTTTCTTTGAGTAGTCTTGATTTATGAGTTCCTCTTGCCCTGAACCAATACATTGGTTGCACCTGTGAGTATAGCTTAAACTAAATCAGTTGACATTTGAAGGCCCTGCTGGGAAGGGCCCTTTAATTTGTCCTGGGAAGCCGTGTGAGGCAAAGCAGCAACTGAGAACTTGGCAGGAGTAAAAATGGGGGAAAGAAGCTATTGAAGTGGAAATGCTGGAGGCGCTGGCTGGCCCAAGGAGGAATGGTTAAAGTAAGGAAAAGCCTAAGTGAAGGTATGTAGTGCCTTGAAGGCAAACATGATAAAGCTCTGGCCAAAAGCTCCATGTGGCCCGGCTTCAGCTGAAGAAGCAGTTTTCCCTGAATCATCCTTTTTTTGGCTGTTTTTTAGCCCTACTCATTCTGGTAATACAGAGAAACTGTGAGCTGTCGTGTTTGTTTCCTTAGGCCAAGGCAAAGGCAGCGCCAGTACGTCCGCAGCACGTGGCTGACAGCTCCCAAGAACACCTGGCCACGTTACAGCAAAACAGGTGAGGCTTTCGCCGCTACCTCCTGGAGCAGCGCTCTGCTGCTAGCCGACGGGGTGCGTCGCTCCTGTGCCAGTGCTGGCACAGACATCTGCTTCTGCCAGCCCGACTCTTCCTAGAGCCTGAGTGCACGGAAACTGGAGCTTCTTTCATCAGCTGCCAGGCCCAGGCTTTGCACTGGCTGATGCAGAAACCAAACTGCATGTCAGCTGATGGAAATATGCCCTTTCTCAAGGGGGAGAAGGACTTTCTGTCGTATTGTATCTTAGCATTTGAGCTTTTTTTCTCCCCCCTTGGAGTTTGCAGGTGATATGTACTTCCCTTCCCACAGCAGTCTTGCTGGGTTGTGAGAAATATGTGTGGAGAGAGCAAGTTGTCTGGGCTTTTGAGGTGGGTTTGGGACTTTGGTTCATGGGAGGAAGAAAAGGAGTGAAACTCTGGGGATTTCTGAAAATACACCTGGCTTTGGACCCAGTGATGTGAACAAGCTTTCCATGTTTTAAGAAATGTTGCGTCACAGGCTGCAGCAGCGGTACCCACGTCTCCCGTGCACTCTCTAGGTATCGCCATGCAGCTGGTGGAGACAAGGAGGGGAGTGCAGTACTTCACGTTTGAGCACCATCGCGAGTACCAGCAAGTGCAGTTCAAGTTCCTGGATGCTGTGGAGTCCATGGACCCCAACAACATTGTGGTATGTTGTGAAGTTGGGATGCCCATGCTGTTACATCCTGTGCTTCCTGCAGCCCCTTTCTCTGGCAGGCGAGGTGGGCTGATGCATTCTAGTGCTCATTTTTTGGCAGTCTCATTTTGAGTAGTGGTGTCCCATGTGCATCTCTGCGTGGGGCAAGGCAGCTTGCCGACCTCTGTTTTCACCTTTAAATAATACAAGTGACCAAAGTGGTGCAAATGAGATTCTGTCCCTGGTGACCAAGCCTTGGTGGCTCTGCCGAGAGAGCATGTCAGGTAGCCATGTGGAAGAGGAGCCTGTAGGAACTGGACGTTTGGCTGGAGGGGTAGGAATAAAGCTCCCTTGTCTCAACTCTTCAGCTGGGAAAGGAAAAATATTGTATAAACTGTTCTTTAACAGGGAATCTAAACTAACAGTTGTTCTATTTATAAACTCTTGCATAGATGAAAACTGTGTCTTTTCTTGGTATTTCAGCAAAACAGTCTTTGTGTTGAAAGTTCTTCAAGCGTGTCCAAGCTCATTAAACTGTATGGTAACATTTATAGTTTGTAATGATAAGCAACAGTGAAATTGCTCTGCACCCTACTGAACCATAATTGAGGTATTTTTGCTCTGAAAACCCTGGCCACGTGAGCTCGGATACATGCACTAGAGAAGTTTCTTAAAGAGGCCGTTGTCCACTGAATAAAACTTACTTCCTCCCACTTTCCCACCCTCTGCTCATAGCCACTGCTCTCTTGAACTTATTGATTCTGCTTTTAATTAGACTGAAGCATTCGTATTAAATGATGCAAGATAGTTCCTGTGCAGTAGTACTCGACCTGGGATCCAGTCCTGAGGCCAGGTCAAATATGGACTCGTGTGGATGTGCAGAGCTGGACAGGTTTTCTGTGATGCATTTCAGTCCTTATGTTCCATCTCTATAAAGTGGCCTGGCTATGTTTAAAGATGTTCCTACAGCTTTAGTCTTCCCTTTCTCTTTCAAGGGGAAAATCTAATAGACAAGGGTTTGATGATGCTAGAAGTACTTCAAAATCCCCAACAACTTACCTGTGACAGCCACAATCTCTCTGTAGCCTGAGCCCCTATCTGCTTCACTGCTATGGTTGCATGCAAGATACAAAACATTTTTTTTCAGGGTCAGGGTCATTTTTTTTTCTTCTGCTTTTGCCAGTGGGTTAGAAGGGTCTTGTTGGTGAAGCTTTAAGTGCTTATTATTAAGAGCATTTTTCCCATCACTATGATACTGGATTTTCCATCCCTTCTGAGAAGAAGGGCTGGATGGGGACCTAGAGAAAGCAATGAGAAGCAAGTTAGGCAAGTGGCCCTGAGGCAAAGGCACTGGGCTAAAGCAGCCTGGAATATGAAAGCTGTATACTGTAGGTGGGAACATTGGCCATCACTCTGCAGATGTATGACTTGTGGAATTTTTGAAGACATGTTTTTCATTTTGGGGGAGAAAAAAACCTAGACATTGAGGAGTTTTGACGTAACTCCAGTATTTTCATATTGAACCTGAGTTTTAAGTACTTAGTAAAAATAGGGAATGTATAATAAGTGAATGAAGAGTTCTTTGAGGTATGGTTAAACTTATACTTCTGGTATTCACAAGCCTGGAAAAAACATTTTATTTCCATTACCATTCAGGACCTGAATCCTGAAATTTTAATAGATGTGTGAAAACATCCTCTCAGTGCCCAGAGGAGAGCAAAAGCCTAATCAAATGTTAAGAATTGTTAGAAAGGGATAGAGAACAAAACAAAGATGTAATTATACCTGGTGGCTGCATCTTGAATGTTCTGTGCAGCTGTGGGCCCTCCACCTTCAAAAGGATGTAGTAACTGAGAGAGATTCAGAAAAGGGCAGAAAAGATGATCAAAAGCCTGGCACAGCCTCTGTGCTAGAAAAGCGGGGTTGGCTGGGACTCCATTCGGAGGGAGGTGCCTGAGGGAAGCTGCGACAGAGGTCTCAAATCCTGCATGGGGTGGGGAGAGATCTAGCTGCTGTCCTTTCTAACACAAGGACGAAGCCGACAGATTCGGATCGAAGGAAGTTCTTCGCAGCGTGCATTTAAGCTGTGGATAGATCTCTGTATCACAGAGTGTGGGCGCAGAAAAGTTACCCGGGTCAATAAGTGAACAAATTCATGAGAGGAAACTCCACTGAAGGCAATTAATATAAGATGGCATCTCTGACAGTGGGAGTCCCTGAACCCCTAGTGGTTGGCAGCTTAGAGAGTATGCTGGGACTCATCTCGTTCTCCTGTTTCTTGTCCTCTTTCCCAGGCATCTACTTCTGGAGACAGGGTGCTGGGCAAGATGGACCTGTAGCCTGACCCAGTGTGGTTGTTTTTGTGTTGTTTTAATCTGTAATTTTAGCCTTACAAATGAGGTATAGCCCAGCCTTGAGCTATAGTATTAACATTAGCTCTCTGATGGTGTGGGACAGGATTCCTTTGCCTTCAGACCTAGAGGCAAGAATAGTCCCTTTCTCTTATGTGCTATGTCAGGGTATTTGCCTTCCTGCCGTGCTTACAGAGCTTGCCTTGTAGGCAAAATGCCCCAGAAACCAGTGATTCGTGCCATCACGTAACCAAGCTCCTGCTCTTCTGTAGCTATTGCTTCAGATGAACCCGTACCACGTGGACTCACTTCTGCAGCTCAGTGATGTATGTCGCATGCAGGAGGATCAGGAGATGGCCCGTGACCTCATAGGTAAGAGCTGAAATGAGGAGTAGGTGTGAGTAGGTGTGGTTCAGTTTTGTTATGGTTTCAACAAAGCAATAGCAAATTAGAAGGGTTTGTTCAGCTCTGTGTTGTGACTCTGTGGCTGTGAGCACTCAGCCTCATGCCGTCCTTCAGAGTAGCAGCTTTTGCTGGAGGCTTTTGAGTAAAGAGTAAAGAGCGCCTGACATGCTTGTCTGTGGCAAAGCACATTGACTTTCACCTTTAAAATGAATGAAAGAGTTGTCTGGACAGCAAGAGTTGCTGAAATCTCACCTGTAAGAAGCCCCTTCCAGGAAGAGAGCCTGTTGACTTAGTAACTGTCGAGTACTGCAGTGTGAGGGACCGCTGCAGGAAGCCTACTCCATCTGCAGGGAGTGTGCCAACTCTCCAGGCCAGGGTGCTTTGCCTTCCTATGACCAGCATGTTAAGCTCTGCTCCTTCGAGCACCACAGACTGGAGTGGGGAAGGAGGCATYCTGGAGGATAGCTGCCCCTCAAACTGCTGTACTGCACTCTGAAGTGTTTGAGATGTGGCATTTAGTTACTCAGGTATGCGTTCTTCAGCATGATAGGAGAGGCCAGAGACACAGTGAGGACAGGATTTTTGGCTTCCACCTCTGAAGATGGTTGTGGCAGAGGCAATTGTAGCCCGGACCTCCTCCAGAAGAGTTACTTTTTGCAACCAGAGCATGATCTAGTGCCTGCAGAAGGGTAACAGTGCTCGCTTGCCTGGGTCTCTACTGGGACCACATATTCTACAGTAGTTTCACACCTTGCTAGGGAGTGAAACAAGCTTATTTCATGGCCTGTGGACTCCTGAGCCCTCAATAATTATCAGTGTCCCGGCCAAATTGACTGCCATATGGGGAACACGGGGGTGCGGGGAAAGCATGCTGTGCCGAGATGTTGGCATGCCCTGATGGTGTTCGTGCTGTGTGCAGAGAGGGCGCTGTACAGCCTGGAGTGTGCGTTTCACCCCGTCTTCAGTCTCACCAGCGGAAGCTGCAGGCTTGACTACCGGCGACCGGAGAACAGGTAGGCGGTTCACCTGCCTCCTGCGTGTCTGCTGGAGAGCAGTTGCCGGTGTGCTGATGGCCTACTTTGGACATGGAGACCCAGATTTACAGCATCTGCTGCGTCATCTACACTTGCAGGCGGTGGCTAGGGACCTTGAATGCCCCTTTCTGTCAGAATGAGTTTTGCCACTCCACTCAGCAGTCAATGGCAATGTCCCTTGGCAAAAGGGACAAAGGCGAAACATCTGTARACACAGGCAGTGCTTGTGAGAAGGGTGCAGGTACTGGAGACACCAGCAGCTCTTGCTCCGCTAGGTCACTTCACTGAGAAAGACTGAAATTTTCTGTAAAGTACCCTCTTTCCTGAGGGATTTCTCATCTGAGCATTAGTTTTTCCTCCCTGTCAGTGTCCTTTTCAGTACAGTTATTACCTGTTACTGTAACAAGGCATTTGTTTTTGTCRCAGAAATACTGTAGATTTAAGTCTGTGTTCGGTCTCCTGTGTGCTGTCCGCTCGGCCCTTGTTCCCAGCACTTGCACTTATCTAGGCCTGGCTGTTTATATAATATTGACAGTTATGCAGCTGCGGAGAAAGGTGACTTTATTCTGGGAATTTTCCAGTCAGCTGACCTAAGTAATCTCTCCCAAATCTCTATACCTTGAGTTTGCTCAGGTTTCCAGTTCCCGCTCGCTGACAGACTTTGTGCTGTCTGTTACCTGAACACTGTGATCTATATCTTACCCAGGTGGGATGTTAGTCCTTCCCCCCATGTACACGTGGTCATGCACACGCTGTGTCACTGTCCTCTCGTAGCACTGAGCAGGCTGGGACAAAGGCTGAGGCATGGTTGTGCTAAGCCTGCAGGATGCAGGCTTTAGGGATTTACTTATTTCTTTTGTCCTGAATCATCAGACCTGGTGCTGTGGTGTGCACAAGGCTATGGGGCCTTGCAGAGCAGAGGTGAAATAGGCCACAGTTTTGTCATCTCCCTGCTTGTACAATGGCATGAAGATCAAAAATCTGAGATGAGAATCTGGAGCCTCCTTTGTGGAGGGTCTCTGGTACTCTGTGTTGAAGCACTAGAATGGGTTTCCTGGGTCCTGCTTGGCTGCACAGCTGCACTGAGACCTGAGCGAGGAGGCGTTCAGGCTGACTGGGTTCCTATCCTTGAATGRAATGAGGTGCTCTTCTCTAAATTTGGCTTCTAAAACCTGTTCTTATTCTGTCTATGCAGAGCTTTCTACCTGGCTCTCTTCAAACACCTGATGTTCCTGGAGAAGAGAGGCTGTCCTCGGACAGCCCTGGAGTTCTGCAAGCTGATTCTGAGGTAAGGACCCCAGTGGATTGCTTCATCCACATTTCCTCCAGAAAAGTGAGGCCCTCTCCACTACTGAGCTGTGGGCCTGCCTGATACGGAGAAGGGCCTGGCAGAGCCCAGAGTCTTTGCAGAGCATACGTGCAACAGTGGCTTCAACCTGCTGTATTTGTATGGCCCTTGATCTTCCTCCTGTGTGGTTGCATGGAGGGCCCATCACCCCTCTGCAGGAATGTGGACCCAGGAGGGGCAGGCACAGCCCTTCTGGCCATGTGGGGATGATTTTGTTCTCATCTCCATTTACTGAGTCATGGAAGCTTTCTGGATGCTGGTGGGAAAGTCTTGTTTGACTTAGAAATGAGGGCAGCTACTTAAGCTTCTGTGACACTTATTTTGGTTCCTCCCATTGTGCTTGCCTCTCTCTGAAGCCTTGATCCAGAGAACGACCCGCTGTGTGTACTGCTGTTGATTGATTTTCTGTCYCTTCGAGCTAGAGAATACGGCTTCCTGACGCGCATGTTCCAGGAGTGGGAGGTGAGTTGCCAACAGGCCACCCTGGCGAGAGACAAGGCAGAACAAGGAGGGAGCTCATTCCTGGAGCTTGGGGCTCTTCAGTGGGCTGTCTCCATGTGAGTTGGGCTGGAAGAGGGGGAAAGCTGTGCCATGGAGCATGAGGGGAAAAACACTTGTGTCTCTAGAGCTGTGTAAAAGTTACCCCCTGCAATTTCTCTCCAAAGTAGACCCTCTGAGCTACATTGCATGTGGTTTTCATAACCGGCTTAACCCTTTGGGGGCTGTCTCATGGGCAGGCTGGCATCCTGAGGTCACCAGAATGACCCATAAAAGCTAGGGTGCTTGTTTTCTTGTAATCCTGGTACCTTCTAAACAGTTGTGTGAACTCAAAATTGCTTTCTCAGTTGTGGGAACACCAAGCCAAGCTCAGCCGTGTTGAGATCATYCTGCATGTCTTCATTTCTTACTAAATCTATCCCTTTGATCCCGCAGAGTCACCGGAATTTGTCCCAGCTCCCCAATTTTGCCTTCTCAGTTCCRCTGGCCTATTTCTTCCTGAGCCAGCAGGAGGAGCGCTCAGAGCTGGAGCTAAGCCAAGCCCGGGAGAGAGCTGCCCGGCTCATCCAGCTTGCGCTGATCATGTTCCCAAGCGGTAAGACTGTCCCCACCGGTAAGTCCGTCCCCACAGGCTTTGTCACTGTCTTCACCTGCAAAAGCAAACGAGGGTTTCAGGCAGTCGAAAACAGAAGCAACAGTTTGGCCGTGTGTTGCAAATGGTGTCTGCCACGGTCTGTGTGAGACAGGAGCCCAGACTCAGAGGGATGACATGGGTCATGCGGATCAGCAGTGACAGGTACTGCTGTAAGAGTCCAAGATGTACCTGCAGCCTGCCGTGGGCAGCGGTGGGGTTCAGCCTTTCTGCCCTGCACCTTGGCAGGGCCAGAGAGAACGAGCAGTGGAATCGGATAGGGCCGACACAGCTGTGAGTCTGCCATGTGTTAGGAAGAGATCAGCAACTGTTCTCTCTGCTGTTCACCCTCCTGTCAGAGCAGCTGATGCCCCTTCACTGTAGATAGTCACGGCCACGCGAGTTGGGGGAGGGTGAGAACTGAGATCTTGGAGCAGGAAAATGCTTTACCACAGGGGTCCTCGGAGCAGAGACAGCAAGTCTCTCTCAGCTCTCCCTCTAAGGCATTGCTGTGCTTTAGATGTGGTCTGTATGGGTACCCATCACTCTTGCTTTTATCCAGTTAGGGCTCCTGTCCCTGAAAGGAGATATGCAGCCCCTCCAGGCCCAGAGGGGGGACACAGTGCCAGGGAGAGTGTGCTTTTATACGCAGGAACAACCAGCTTTTGAACAGAGCTTTAGTTTGTGTTGGCTGAAAACATCTTTTTTTGGTGCTTGTCATGGTGACTGAAATGAAACCCTTGTTCAAGTTCAAAGGCCAGCAGCATTAATTGCATAGAATTGCACCTTATTTCACTGGAAAAAGTTTGTTGGTGGCTTTTTTTTTCTTTCCTTTGGATCTGTTTCCATCATCCACACGGAGAATAAAACACAGCATAAACTCCAGCTGTGAAGCTGGCAGCGTCCCTTTGCATTGGTTCTCATTCAGTGCCCCAACCTGTTGGGAGACTTGCCCTCCCTGGATGGGGGCCTGTCTCTCCGCAGCCCTGGCAGGGTTGCCTGGTGGCTCCCATGGCACTTCTCGGCAGTCTGTTGAAAATGAGCTATGTGACTTTCTCCTGCAGTTCTTATGCCGTTGCTGGATCACTGCAGTGTGCAGGCAGATGCCAGGGTCACATCCCATTCCTTTTTTGGGCTGAACGCTCAGATAAGGTAAGACCTGGAGATGTTCTTATTAAATAGAAGGAATCAATTCTTCTGGTAGTGAGGCTCTTGCTTGCTCAGGCAGTTAATGGAGTTATAAACTGTGGAGGAGAATATCTACCCTTTCTGAATAGGACATGCTGAGAGGCTATCAGATGCTTTGATAATGGATTCCCATAAAAGCTTCCAGATAAGTCTCATAGACCTGCCTCACCTTAATATAGATGGGTCAGAAGTTCATACTGTAGCTTGTTGATACATGTAGTAGCAGAACAATGTGTGCATGCTTTTGGGGCAGGCTGTCTCCTGCCGGTCTGCGTTTCCCTGACACGTGGTCCTGTAAACACATGAATGGTCTCCCCCTCGGGTAAAGGCAGTAGAACTTTCATCGTAGGGCTATGCTTGTCCCAAAAATAGACAGAGGCAGAAAAACTGGTGAACRTAGATGCAAATAGCAAAGCTGGGAGCCTGTGGTTCCTCTCTTCATGTTCTYGCACTGAAGCACAGTCCAGAGTTGAGCCCTTTCCAGACAGCACAGGTACCTGCAGGCAGGAGGAAGGAAGGGGCCCTGAATAATAACTGTCTCCTACAGCCAGCCTCCTGCCTTGAACCAGCTGACATCCCTCTACGTGGGAAGGACTCACTCCCTGTGGAAGGACCCCGCTGTCATGGCTTGGCTGGAGACAAACGTCCATGAAGTGTTATGCAAGGTGGATGCCAGGGACCCGCTGGTGGAGGAGTGTGAGCACAAGTAAGTGCGGTAGGCGGAGATGAACGGCTCTTGTACTGCACGTGGGTGCAGAAACACTGGGACAGACCAGGCCGGGGAGTTCTTCAGACGAGAGAGAAGTTCTCCTCTGGGCGGCAGTGACTTTGGTGCTGGCTCAGAGCCCCAAAGCTGCTGATGCTGAGGGTTAAGCTGTGACRCCAGGAAGGCAGAGGCTCTCTTCTTCCTGGCTTTGCACAAAGGTGAATTAAGAGCTGTAGCTCTTGCTCGTTGGGGAACGTGTGCTGCACTAGCTTCCTCCAGCCTCAGCTGTTGCGTGTGCCTTGGAAGCAGCGTGGAGGAGACGAAGGGGTTGTTATTGCCTGGGAGTGGCAGACGATGACTGCACTGGCTCGAAGGCATTTAGCACACAGGGCAGGCAAGTGCTTCGAACAACTTCCAGCTCTGAGAGGCTGGAGAGGGAGGCATTAAGTGTTGTCCTGAACTGAAATTCATTTGCTCTGCTGACCTGCAGAGAGGTGGTGAGAGATATCTGTGCAGTGTCTCTGAGCCTTCTGCTCTTTCATCTAGAGGTCAGCAGCCGCTAAGCGACTTTGGCTTTGCCTTAGACCAGCTCTTTCCGATGTGGCAAGTCCCAGCAGAACCAGGGATGAAGCTGACTTTGCACCTGGAGAGGCAGAAAAGAAAAGCTTGTTGTGCTGAGGTGTGTTCTGTGCAGTCCCTCAGCAGAAATCCTCTGTCTCCCTTCCTGCCTTAGGAGGAAGATGCGATACCAGAGTGCACCCAGGAATATCTACCGACATGTGATCCTCTCGGAGATGAAGGAAGCCACAGCAGCTCTGCCTCTGGTGAGGGGTCTTAAGGCGGCACAGATGACATTGCTGTGTGCGATGTGATGGCATTTGCATCCCTGTTACGCATGCAAATGCTGAGCATGTCTTAAACCACAGCTGCTGGAGGGGTCCCAGAGGGGACACGTAGAGAGGTTACTTTGCCAAACTTAGCAGTTCCTTGTGCCCCACAGAAGAAGGGGACTTCAGCTTGCTGCTGTGTCCCCTTGTGCTGCCCTTAGGATGCTGGCAGCAAGAACGCCGTGCTTGGTTCATGGAAATGCTGGTGCATGCTGTGCTGCTGCAGGAAAAGATGAGAAAGCAAGGTCCAAAGCATGTCCCAAACTTAGCRATATTGCACTGACAGCTAATGGAAGTCCCTTGGTCTCGCTTGTCATGGCTTGTTTGCCCAAGCAGTCCAGCATGTTTTCCACTGAGGTTTCCCATCCTGCTTTTGGGATTAGCCATGTACAAAGACATTCTGGCACGGCAAAAATAAACATCCACATGACCTCAAAGTGCCTTCACTGTTTGCAGGGTTTGCTGGGACACCTCAGATTAAGGCGCACAGGGGCATGTGTAGCTGTCCAGACTGCAGCTGGTGCCTGGCTCTGTTGCGCTCCCCCAGATTAAGGCCTGTCCAAGTGGTCCGACTGTCTCCACGCCTTGGTGTTTGCTGCTGGCAGCAGCACAACCTTCACCTCTTTCTTTCTCCCCTCTCCAGGAGGTGACATCGCAGCCTGTGATGGGGTTTGACCCCTTACCTCCCTTGGACTCCATAATTTCCTACACCAGACCAGAAAGGTACCTTTCGCACCCCTTGTTTCTGCACTGGCACAGCTAGCGTGTTCCCAACATGTAYGCCTGAGTGCTCGGCGCTCGGAGCTGATGTTGTCACCGTCCTCCATGTAAGAGCCTGGCTTGTGACTCTCACTGACAGGCAAATTATACAGGCAGGACTTGTCCTACTGCTTTTGCTTATGGCTGGTGGTCACCACCGGAGACAGCAGCTATTCACAGCCATTAAGACAAAGGCTGTTGAAAAATGCTGGTTGGCATTAGCATCTCTTAAATGAGGTGGTTTGGGATAATGCAGATTTAATCGCAGCCAGCCACAGCGTGCAAAGACTGTTCAGGTGAAGCTGGTACGTCTCACACACTGACCCTGCTTGAAGGAAACCTGGTAGCGCCTTTAATGACTGCTCTGCCCTGACGCTGGCCAGCTGCTGGCTGCCTGGGGCAAGCAAATCCCTGTGACTCCCCCAGCCTTGCTTTGGGGAAGCCCGACTGCCTGGGCCGGCTCGGGGAGGTGCTGTGTGTTGGTACTGACAGCGTGGTCCTCTCCAGCTTCTCTGCGCTGTCTCAGCCCAAATGAGGGCCGAAAGGTCAAATATCAAATTACCCCCTTAATGGTGTTGTGTGACTTTTCTCTTTCAGAACGAATCATCCATCCAATGAAAGCACTTTATCTCTCTTCTTCCGATCGCTATTGCCAAACTTTAACTTACAGGTATGTGCAGTCAGCTGCTGCTGGCAAATCTGAGCACACTTCTACTTTCAGTACAGGCAGAAGTATCTACTGCACAGTGTTTCTGCAAAGGGAGTGGCTCTTGGCATATGCAGTTCATAAACGTCAGGTTGCAGAACAGCCTGATTCTCCCTGGCAGGCAATGTTGCCTCGTTGCCTGTTTGCTGCAGACAGGCGGCTCCACAGCTGGATACTCTGGCTCTGCTCTCTTGCAGGGGGACATCAGACACGATGGGGACGAAGAGGCTGGAGCAGGGCAGGACCTTAACCAGGGGGTGAACAGGCTCATGGCAGCCATGCGGGACATGCTGGCAAACATCCAGTTTCAGGAGCCCCCACGAGACGACAATCCCGAAGGCGATGCAGACTGGGACTGAGCTGAGCGCGTGCATCTTCCACCATAACGCTGTGTAATCGCACCCCTGACTTGTGTCGCACTCCAATAAAGTCACACAAACCGGAGAGGCCTGCTCGCTGTGGTCTTTCCTGGTGCAGGGGAAGAGCTCTGGCCAGTGGAGGCTGCCGCTGTAGGCTCTTGACCTGTCAAATCTCTCGGCACGGGGCTAGGTACTACCTTAAAATGGCAGAGCTAATCTATAACATCCCTCCCCCAGGAGGGGAGGCGTGCTTAATGGCTATAGCCTTTTTTTGCCCTCTTCCCTCTAGCCCTTTTTGCTCTTTGCCACTTCCTTCAGGCTGAAGCTTCCTTCCCCCCCGAGACGCCCCAGGCCTTACGAGGGTTGCTGCTTGCCGAAGCGCGGGCTCAGTGGTCACTGCCGCAGTGCTGTCCCCGCGGGGTCTCGGGGCGCTGATGGACTGGGGCTGTGCTTGAGCTGCGACCCAGCCCTTGGCAGTGTAAAGGAACAAGCCGTGTTTGGGTGGGCTGCACCCCGGCGCCCTGGGTGCTGCRGGTCTCCCTGTGGGTCTTGCCGAGGTGCAGAGGGAGCAGCTCTTGTTTGTGATGCAGCCGTTGATCGTGCCGGGAGCAGAAAGGATGCCCCCTGCCCCCTTTTTTTTGTTTCTTTTTTCCCTGTTTTGCTGCCTTCGAGCAGGGCACAAAAGGGTGCAGAGCCAGGAATGAGGTCAGCTGTAATAAAACTCTTGCGGGCAGCAACCATGAGCAAAAGCTTTTACATTTCTGCTGTGTAACAGTGTATGTGGCTCCCTAATGCTGAGCCAGGCTGTGCTGTCCAGAAAAATCCTCGCGCTCTGTTGCAGTGCCTGCTCCAGCCGCTGCCCGTGCTGCATCCGCTCCCGGGAGCGGGAGTCTCTGAGCACCGGGCATCAGGCGTCCCGCGCAGGGTGGGTGGGTTCCCACAGCACTGGGGCCGGGGAAGGCTGCCCCGAGCCCTCGGTCTGCGCTGGCCCGCACCCAAGCTCTGCGCTGGAGGCCCGGTCCTGCCCCTGGCACGTCCCAGGCAGGAGAGCGAAGGGGCTCTGCCCCACGGGGAGGAGCACCCATCCCCTCCCCGGGCTTGTGCCGCTGCTGCTGGCTCGGTTTGCGCTCTCCGAAGTTGCAGACTGGGCGTTTTATGGCTTTGCTCTCAAAGGCTCTGTTGATAAAGCTGAAGTTCATTGCACATATGGGTGCACTGTGTAGCAGAGGAACAGCCAAGAGGGGAAGCCAGTGCCTGTGGGTCTGGCCTCCTCGTGCGCCCGTTCCCTGCCAGCCTGGGCTGCTTGCTGCCCGGGAAGACCCAGTGCTGGGACATGGTGGGGGACACCGTCTTCCCGGGGGGCTGGGGCTGAGCGCAGCCCTGCGTAGGGGCGCCCAGCTGGGTTTGCCTCGGCACCTGGGGCGTGCTGGAGAGCCGGGCTCAGCTCCCAACCCGGCCTCGCTGCTCCTGGGGCAGCGGCTGCCACCTGCAGCAGCCTGGCGGCAGGGCGAGCACCCACCGGCCTGGGCACGACGGGCAGCTCCCGCTCGCCAGAGCACTGGAAACAATTCCTGGCCTGTCCCTGCTGCGCTGGCTCAGGAGCCGCTCGGGGCGAGGACGGGCCCTTCCCAGCGCGGTCACCCAGCCTGCACAGAAGCGCTTTCATCGGCGGCAGGGTCACCCCGGGAAGGGGCCCTCGGCAGCCRGAAGCGGCCAGGGGAACGGCAGCGGGAACGGCCTTTTCGTGCCGATGTGACCGGCTCCTTGGCAGCCGTGCAGCTCCAGGCGTCAACACGGAGTCGAAGGCACATGACGGTCAGCYGGGCCCCGCGCCTCCCCAGCCACCCCGGCTCTCGCGGGAGGGAGCCAAGGCCCCGTGCAGCTCCGGGGCCGGCAGCGCCGGGCTGCTCCGAGCGGTGCCGGGTGGCTCTGCAGGCAGGGCGCGGGGAGCAGGCCGTGGCGTGGGACTGCGGTTAGTCACTTTGCTGGCTGGGCTCGGCGTTTGCAAGCCGCYGCGGTGCATCTTGTCCGCCCGTGGGTCCCAGCGCCCGGAGCAGCTTCTCGTGCCGTGGGGTGGCAGCGTGCGGAGCCGGGGCCGGCAGGATCGACAGACGGTTTCTTCTCCCAGAGAAAACAGGGCCTTTGAGGATCCCTATCGGGCTCCATGGCCTGCCCTGCGGCACGATGCCTTCCCCGCGTGCCACTGCGGCTGGGGCGGCCACCGGAGCCCTTGCAGGAGCCCTGGGGCCCRTGAGCACCCTGGCAGGGTTGAGCCGGCACCCTGCAACCCTGGGGACATCATGGGGGTCAGCAGGGGCCAGACTGACTGCGGCTAGATCTGCGGCGGGACGTGGCTCTGAGCAGACCCAGAGCTGTGAGCGGCTCTGCCCTTTGCACCGGGCTGGGAAGGAGCCGCTCTGCTCCTGCAGCAGGGAGGCTGCGCGGCCCCGCTGGGCTCCCCGGGGTGCACCGACCCCCCCCCCCGGGGTGCACAGGCGCCCCGGGATGCATGGATGCATGGGGGATCCCCAGGGTGCATGGGCACCCCAGAATGCACGGGAGACCCCAGGGTGCATGGGATCCTCCAGGGTGCATGGGAGACCCCAGGGCGCACAGGCTCCCCCAGGGCAGCGCTGGGGGTCCGGCGGCCCCAGGCTCGGCGTGGCTGCCCTCGCCGCGGGGCGCGGAGCCGTCATGTGCGTGCCCGGCCTCCGCGGAGGAGGGGCCGAGGGAGCCGGCTTTAAAGTAGGGCAGAGAAAGGGCCCTTTCTTCCCCATAACTCCCGCTAAGCCAGCGCTGTGGGCCGGGAGCAGCGCGGCTCCGGGGGAGCCGGCAAGGGCTGGGGAGGTGAGCGGCCGTGRCGCCTGGGATCCCCGTGGAGACCAGGGGTGCGGAGCAGCGCGAGGGGAGCTGAGCGTCTCTGGCACCGCGTGCCCGCCGGGACCCCAGGGCGGCAGGAGCCGTGGGCACCGCTTCCCTCCGCCCAAAGCTGTCGCGGTAGAGGCTCTCGCGGGGCCGCGGCGAGCACTGGCGGCGCGGGGCAGCTGGTCCACACCGTGCAGCGGGCCCCAAGCCGGGGGGGTGCCAGGCCGGCGGCAGGCGCGATGTCGATGTTGGCCCCGCTGCGCCTGCTCCGCCAGCCCTGGAACGCCAGCGAGGGCAACCAGAGCAACGCCACGGCCGGGGCCGGCGGCGCCAGCTGCCAGGGGCTGGACATCCCCAACGAGCTCTTCCTCGTGCTGGGCCTGGTGAGCCTGGTGGAGAACGTGCTGGTGGTCGCCGCCATCCTCAAGAACAGGAACCTGCACTCGCCCATGTACTACTTCATCTGCTGCCTGGCCGTCTCCGACATGCTGGTGAGCGTCAGCAACCTGGTGGAGACGCTCTTCATGCTGCTCATGGAGCATGGCGTGCTGGTGATCCGCRCCAGCATCATCCGCCACATGGACAACGTCATCGACATGCTCATCTGCAGCTCCGTGGTGTCCTCCCTCTCCTTCCTGGGGGTCATCGCCGTGGACCGCTACATCACCATCTTCTACGCCCTGCGCTACCACAGCATCATGACGCTGCAGCGGGCCGTGGTCACCATGGCCAGTGTCTGGCTGGCCAGCACCGTCTCCAGCACCGTCTTCATCACCTACTACCACAGCAACGCCATCCTCCTCTGCCTCATCGGCTTCTTCCTCTTCATGCTGGTGCTCATGCTGGTGCTCTACATCCACATGTTCGCCCTGGCCCGCCACCACCTCCACAGCATCTCCAGCCAGCAGAAGAAACCCACCGTCTACCGCACCAGCAGCCTCAAGGGCGCCGTGACGCTCACCATCCTGCTGGGTGTCTTCTTCGTTTGCTGGGGGCCCTTCTTCTTCCACCTCATCCTCATCGTCACCTGCCCCACCAACCCCTTCTGCACGTGCTTCTTCAGCTACTTCAACCTCTTCCTCATCCTCATCATCTGCAACTCTGTGGTGGACCCCCTCATCTACGCCTTCCGGAGCCAGGAGCTCCGGCGGACGCTGCGGGAGGTGGTGCTGTGCTCCTGGTAGCGAGCGGGACGCRGGCTGCGCGCAGGTAACGGCCCGGCCGCACGGGGCCGGGCTGCATCCCGCGCCCCGGGAGCTCCGCGCCGCCCGGCGCCGCCCGGCTCAATAAAGGCTCTTTGCAGTGATGCTGTGGCTGGCGCCGCGCCGTGCGCAGCCCCGGCTGCCGCCCCTCGCCCCGGCCCCGCGGCCCCCCGAGCGGCCGCAACCCCGAGCTTCGGCCTCGGCTGCCTCCCCGGGGGCAGCACGTCCAGCCCCTGCCTGCCCCGGGGACTGGGATGGACTGGGAGCTGCTGGGGGCAGGCATGCAAGGCCCCCAGCATGGGAGCTGCCCAGCCGGTGCTGGGAATCTCCCGAGGGGTGAGCTAGCGTTTCCCAGCGCCGATGATTTATTTATTCATCGCCTAATTGCTCCAAGCGGCCGCTTTCCTGCTGCATCCCTGCTGGCTGCCGGCCCGGGTGCTGGCTCCCAGCCTTGCGCCCCTTCCCGGCAGCGGGCCGCAGCGGGGCCGGGAGCCAGTGGGCGCCGGGAGCAGCCGTGGGGCTGCTCTGCGTGGGGCGGYGGAGCGAGGCCATGGGGCTCAGCCCCCCGCGGTGGGCGCAGGGCCGCAGCCGCCGGGTCCTCGCGGGGCCCAGGCGTCCGGCGCCGCTGCACAAAGGGAGGCCCCTCGCCGCCACCGCCGCCACCGCCACCAGCCTTTGTTCCGGCACCGCCGCCACCGCGGCTCCCCGTGTCCCCCACTGCCCGGGCCGGGCCAGCTGTGGCCCCCGAGCCCGGGGTCCCATCGGTGCATGGCCCCCCCCCGCTTTTGTCCCTGTCCCCCCATGGTGGGGCACAGGTGGGGGGCCCCGCTCCCACCTGGCCAGGGGAATCCTGCAGGGCTGGAGGCTGTGTCGGGGGCTCTGGGTGTCCGGGGGGGGCCCTGGGTGTTTGGGGGGGGGCCATCCCTCCCCCACAGTTCATGGGGGGGGGGCCGTGCTTCCCCTCCCACCCGTGCCCGGGGGTCCCCAATCTCCCCCCCGGGGTGTGGGGTGGGATCCCCCCCCGGGAGGGGGTCCCGGCCCCTCCCCACGTGTGAAGGGGGCGCCCCAGCCCCCCCCCAGTGTGGGGGTGGTGTCCGGGTTTCCCCTCTCCCCCCCCCTCCTCCCCGTGCCCGGGGGTCCCCCCGGCTGGGCGGGTGGGGTCTGTCCCCGCCCTGAGTGTCCCCCACCCCCACGAGTGTGCCGGGTGGGGCCCCCTCCCCTCCCCCACAATAGCGGGGGGAGCGGGGGACCCCGAGTGCCGGGTCTCCTCCGCCGCCGCCGCCGGGTCGGGCCGCACGGGGCCGATC
>NW_020450929.1:129741-132587 GCF_003343035.1 Apteryx rowi | reverse complement strand
CCCCAGTTCTGGGAGGTGATCAGCGATGAGCATGGCATAGACCCCAGCGGCAACTACGTGGGCGACTCGGACCTGCAGCTGGAGCGCATCAGCGTCTACTACAATGAGGCCTCCTGTAAGCCCCCGCGGGCGTGGGGCGGGCGTGGGGTGGGCGTGGGGCCGGCGCAGCCCCCCGGCGTGGGGGCTCCCCCCCCCCCGGGCCACCCCGGTGCATGCGGGAACCCGACGCGGGGGGACACGGCGGGGGCAGCGGGTCACGCGGGGTCTCCCTGCAGCTCACAAGTACGTGCCTCGCGCCATCCTGGTGGACCTGGAGCCGGGGACGATGGACAGCGTGCGCTCAGGGGCCTTTGGACACCTCTTCCGACCGGACAACTTCATTTTCGGTACGTCCCCACGCTAGTGCCGGCATGCCCGGGCTCGGCGCCGCCTGGCTCCCGGGGTGCCGCCGGTGCGCCCGGGGCCGTCTCCGGCCGCGTCTCCCCCGCGGCCCCAGAGCGCAGGGCTGTGCCGGCGGCTCCCTGCCAAACCTTTGCGGCTTCCCACCCCRCCCCTCCGCTCCCGGCTCCGGGCGCCTCTCACCAGCCTCAGATCTCCCCGCCGGAGCCAGGCTGGGGCTGCGCACAACCTGCCCCGGGTGCTCCGCGTGGGCGGGGGGCCGGGGCGCCCGCGGCCGGAGCGCAGCCAGCACGGCTTGTCCTCTCCCGCAGGCCAGAGCGGGGCCGGGAACAACTGGGCGAAGGGGCACTACACGGAGGGGGCCGAGCTGGTGGACTCCGTCCTGGACGTGGTGCGGAAGGAGTGCGAGAACTGCGACTGCCTGCAGGGCTTCCAGCTGACCCACTCGCTGGGCGGCGGCACCGGCTCGGGCATGGGCACCCTGCTCATCAGCAAGGTGCGCGAGGAGTACCCCGACCGCATCATGAACACTTTCAGCGTGGTGCCCTCGCCCAAGGTCTCAGACACCGTGGTGGAGCCCTACAACGCCACGCTCTCCATCCACCAGCTGGTGGAGAACACGGATGAGACCTACTGYATYGACAACGAGGCCCTCTACGACATCTGCTTCCGCACCCTCAAGCTGGCCACCCCCACCTACGGYGACCTCAACCACCTCGTCTCGGCCACCATGAGCGGCGTCACCACCTCCCTCCGCTTCCCCGGGCAGCTCAATGCCGACCTCCGCAAGCTGGCAGTCAACATGGTGCCCTTCCCCCGTCTCCACTTCTTCATGCCCGGCTTTGCCCCACTGACAGCCCGTGGCAGCCAGCAGTACCGTGCCCTCACCGTCCCCGAGCTCACTCAGCAGATGTTCGATGCCAAGAACATGATGGCAGCCTGTGACCCCCGCCATGGGCGCTACCTCACCGTGGCCACGGTCTTCCGGGGCCGCATGTCCATGAAGGAGGTGGACGAGCAGATGTTGGCCATCCAGAGCAAGAACAGCTCCTACTTCGTGGAGTGGATCCCCAACAACGTCAAGGTGGCCGTGTGCGACATCCCGCCCCGGGGGCTGAAGATGTCCTCCACCTTCATCGGCAACAGCACAGCCATCCAGGAGCTCTTCAAGCGCATCTCGGAGCAGTTCACGGCCATGTTTCGCCGCAAGGCCTTCCTCCACTGGTACACGGGCGAGGGCATGGACGAGATGGAGTTCACCGAGGCRGAGAGCAACATGAACGACCTGGTCTCCGAGTACCAGCAGTACCAGGACGCCACGGCTGAGGAGGAGGGCGAGATGTACGAAGACGACGAGGAGGAGTCGGAGGCCCAGGGCGCCAAGTGAAGCCGGCGGGGTCGGCCCACGCCGCCCCTGTCCCGGGCCGGCTCCTCCAGCGTCCTGCTAGCCAGCGCCGCCGCCTTTAGCGAGTCCTAGCCGGCTTCTAGTTGCTTCTGATTAGGGCTCCCGAGATCAAAACCATTTGGTATTTACTAACCGTGTCCCCCGTTATGAGTTAGCTCAGCCCCGTCCCGCGGCTCTGATGTGAGCGCCCCGATATTTGTTTTTTACTGGTTTGTGTCTATTTTTTTTGAATACTTAATAAATTTATTGCTGTCCAGTTACCCTGTGTGCAGGTCCTTGGGGGATGGGGGGCGGGCTGGGGGTCTCGAGCCGGCGCGTGGCCCTTGTGCCCGGTCACCCCACCGGGTGCTGCAGGTCCAGCCCTTGTGCTGGGCTGCACATGGGTGTCTATGGTGGGGGGGATCAGTGCTGGGGTGGTGGGGACAGGCTGCCCACGCAGTGGGGCCGCACCCCGATGGTGCAGCCGCCCTATGGCCCTGCTCACTGGGTCTCAGCTGCGTCCCGTGCCTGGGGCACTGTCCTTGGCCCCGGTGCAGGGAGAGGAGCCTCCAGGCCTCTGCTGCATGGAGCCGTGGGGGCAAGGGACTGGGGAGATGGGGGCTATGGGGATGGTAGTTATGGCACCAAGGGACAAGGATAGGAGAGAAGGGACTATTGGGCTAGGGAGCCATGGGGACAGGGGCTATGGGGGGGTAAAGGGAATGGGGACAAGAGTTTATGGGGATGGGTGCTATGGGAACAGGGGCTATGGGGAGGCATCCATGGGGATGAGGGACTATGGGGATGGGARCTAAGACACCCAGGGGACAAGGGCTGGAGAGAAGGGACTATGGGGCATGGGGAGCTGGGGGCCAGGGACTATGGGGATGGTGGGACTAGGGAGAGGAGGATATAGGGAGGGGTCCATGGGGATGGGACCATGGTGACAAAGGACTTATGGGGGTGGGGAGCCATAGGGACAGGGGCTATGGGGGTGGAGGGCTATGGGGAGGGGTCCATAGGGACAGGGGCTATGGGGATGGTGGGGCTAGGGAGAGGGCTC
>NW_020450929.1:126646-128286 GCF_003343035.1 Apteryx rowi | reverse complement strand
CGGGGGCACCGTGCAGGGAAGCGAGCAGGGTGTCCCGGCCCCGCCGGCACGGCGTGGGAGGCGGTGGGACCGGTTCATCCGCCTGCCCTGGTGGTGGTGGCAGCGGTGACGTGCCGGGGACCACGGCGGTGGCAGCAGCGGTGACGTGTCGGGGACCACGGTGGTGGCGGCGGCGGCGGCGGCGGCGTGCCGGGGAGCGCGGCGGCCGCCCCTGACGTCCGCGTCCCCGCAGGGCCCGCAGCCATGGAGTACGGCGAGAGGCTGGCGCGGTTTCGCCAGGCCCATCTCAACCCCTTCGACAAGGCGCCGGAGCAGCACGAGCGCCCCGAGGTGCCGCCGGCCCCAGGTGGGTGCCGGGGCCGGGGGGGACAGGGATGGACACGCGTCCCCATCCATCCCGGCCCCCCTGAGCCCGTCGTCCCCCCCCCCCCCTTGCAGAGCGGCGTCCGGATCCGTCCCCGGGCGACCCCGAGGGCTCGGAGCGCCCCATGGACCTGGGGCTGGCCGAGGACCACTTCTCCCGGCCGGTGGTGAGTGGGGCCGGGGGGCGGCGGGGCCGGGGGGCGCGGGGCTGCCGGCCCACCCTCCTCCTCCTCCTCCTCCTCCTCCTCTTCCTCCCCGCAGGGGCTCTTCCTGGCCTCCGACGTGCGGCAGCTGCGGCAGGCCATCGAGGAGTGCAAGCGGGTGATCCTGGAGCTGCCCGAGCACTCGGAGCGGCAGAAGGACGCCGTCGTGCGGCTCATCCACCTGCGCCTCAAGCTGCAGGAGCTCCAGGTGGGGCCGGGATGGGCGTGGGGGGGGGGGCCGGTAGGGTGTGGGGTGCCCTCCAACCGGCCGTGCCGTGCCGTGCCATGCCGTGCCGCAGGACCCCTCCGAGGACGAGCCCAACATCCGCGTCATCCTGGAGCACCGCTTCTACAAGGAGAAGAGCAAGAGCGTGAAGCAGACGTGCGACAAGTGCAGCACCATCATCTGGGGCCTCATCCAGACCTGGTACACCTGCACAGGTGGGCTGGGGCTGGGCAGCTGGTTACCCCGCGGGGCCACATGCGGCCCCCCCGGCCCCATCCTCACGGCCGCCCGCCCCCAGGGTGCTACTACCGCTGCCACAGCAAGTGCCTGCCCCTGGTCACCAAGCCGTGCGTGAGGTCCAAGGTGAGCCACCAGGCCGAGTACGAGCTCAACATCTGCCCCGAGAGCGGGCTCGACAGCCAGGACTACCGCTGCGCCGAGTGCCGGGCCCCCGTCTCCCTCCGTAAGGCACCGCCGTGCCGCGCTGGCATGGCGTGGGGCTGGGGACCGGGGGTGGGCAGCACGGGGCTGAGGGCCAGGGTCGGGACTGCATGGGGCTGGGGGACAGGGGTATGTGGGGCTGAAGGCTGGGGACCGGCACTGCCTAGGGCTGGGGTAGAGGATGTGTGGGGCTGGGGGCCAGGGAGTCTGAGGCATGGGGCCAGGGATATGTGGGGCTGGGGGCCAGGGCCTGGGGCTGTGTCAGGCTGGTATAGGGACTGTGTGGGGCTGGGGACCAGGGATATCCGGGGCTGGGGGCTGGGGCTGCAAGGGGCTGGGGGCCAGGGATATGTGGGGCTAAGGGCCAGAGGCCAGGGCTGTGTGGGGCTGGGAGCCAGGGATTGAGG
>NW_020450929.1:118709-125700 GCF_003343035.1 Apteryx rowi | reverse complement strand
GGGTCCCTGGGGGCCAGGTCCTTGGAAGGGGTCCCGAGGGTCCCTGGGGCCGTGGTCCTGGCCGCTGGGGCAGTGGGGCTCGCCTCAGGGCGCCGTGGGGCCGGGTGGCTCAGGCTGAGCCCGCGGGGGCCCTCGGCGCGGGGTGACGGCCGCGGGCGCGCAGGTGTCCCGCTGCAGCATGCGGTACCTGGCGCTGATGGTGTCGCGGCCGGTGCTGAAGCTGCGGGAGATCAACCCCCTGCTCTTCAACTACGTGGAGGAGCTGGTGGAGATCCGGGTGAGCGCGGGCCCCTCGGCGCGCGGCCCCAGGGCGGTGGGGCGGACGGGGTGACGGTGCTGCCAGGTCCCCTCCGGCACGGGTGAGCCCGGCTGGGGACGCGGAAGGTGCCTGAACCACTACGGGGCCGAGACTGACCCAGCCTGACCCCATCCCCGTCCTGTCTTGTCCCTGTCTGCATCTCATCCCTGTCTCCATTTTGTCCCCATCCTGCCCTGTCCCTCTCCCTGTCCCATCCCTGTCCTGTCCCCGTCCCATCTTGTCCCTGTCTGCATCCCATCCCACCCCATCCCTGTACCATCCTTATCTCATTCCCATCCCATCCCACTCCCATCCTGTTCCCATCCCATCTTGTTGCTGTCCCTATCCTCATCTTGTCCCCATCCTGTCCATCTCCATCCTGTCCCTGTCACCATCCTTTTCCCTGTCCTGTCCCATTCCCATCCCATCCTTGTCCCCATCCCGTCTCGTCCCTGTCTGCATCCCGTCCCTGTCCCCATCCTCCCCTTGTCTCCATCCTACCCCATCCCCATACCATCCTTATCTTGTTCCCATCCTGTCCCATTCCCATCCCCATTCTGTTCCCATCCCATCCTGTTGCTGTCCCTGTCCTCATCTTGTTCCCATCCCCATTCTGTCCCCATCCCCATTCTGTTCCCGTCCCATCCTGTTGCTGTCCCTGTCCTCACCTTGCCCCCATCCCATCCCTGTCTCCCTCCTTTTCTCTGTCGCTGCCCCATCCCTGTCCCTACCCCTGTATGCATCCCCACCCCCTCCTTGTCCCCATCCCATCTCAATCCCATCGCTGTCGCTGTCCCCCCGCAGAAGCTGCGCCAGGACATCCTGCTCATGAAGCCGTACTTCATCACCTGCAAGGAGGCCATGGAGGCCCGGCTGCTGCTGCAGGTCGGCCCCGGCGCGGGCGGGCGGGGAGGGGGGAGCGGAGGCCGTGCTGGGGGGAGCGCGGGTGTGGGGCCGGGGCCGCCAGGGCCGGGCCAGGCGCAGCGGTGACGGGCGCTCTCCGTGCAGCTGCAGGACCGGCAGCACTTCGTGGAGAACGACGAGATGTACTCGCTGCAGGACCTCATCGACATCGAGGCCGGGCGCCTGAGCTGCTCCCTCACGGAGATCCACACCCTCTTCGCCAAGCACATCAAGCTCGACTGCGAGGTGAGCCAGGGGCGGCCGTGGGGCGGGATGGGGCAGGATGGGACGGGATGGGACGGGACCCCGGCCGGGCCCCGCGGCGCCGCGCTCACCGCCCGCTGCCGCCCCAGCGCTGCCAGGCGAAGGGCTTTGTGTGCGAGCTCTGCAAGGAAGGCGACGTGCTCTTCCCCTTCGACAGCCACACCTCGGTGTGCACCGACTGCTCCGCCGTCTTCCACAGGTACGGCGGGCGCTGGCGATTGCCTCGCCGTGCCCGGAGCCGCGGGGGGGTGGGGGGGCCGGCGCTGCCGGCCACGGCCCCCCACACACCCCCACCACCACCACCACCACCCTTCCCCGCAGGGACTGCTACTACGACAACTCGACCACGTGCCCGCGGTGCGCCCGGCTGAGCCTGCGCAAGCAGTCCCTCTTCCAGGACACCAGCACCGAGGCAGAGCCCTAGGGAGACCCGGCCCCACGGACGCCGGGCGGGGGGCCACCGGCAGCTGGGGGCCTGGGGTGGTTTTGGGGGGTTTGGGGGTCTCCTGCCCCACGGCTGCGGCAGGGGCAGAGGCCGCCCTGCACTACGCAAGCACTGAGTCCACTTTAAAGGGCGCCCAGCCCCTGCGAGGGGTCCCCGGCACGGCCTGGGTGCTGTGGCCAGGCGGGACGAGCCCCACGGGCCGAGCGAGGCGCCGGAGCAGAGGGTTAAGGACCGCAGCAGCCGCTCGGCACGAGACCGTGCCGGCGCGGGCGTCCCGGGCGGCGCTGGGGAGCACCGGGCTGCGCCAGGACCTCGGCCCAAGAGCTGAACTGTTCTCGCTGCTTCCTTGGCTCTGGYGGCTCCCGCAAGCCTGGGGATGGGGCTGAGGGGGGGGATCCTGGCCCCACGAGCAAGCCGACACACACGCTACCTGCTCTTAACGCTGCTGCTTCCTGGGGGAAAAAGCCCCCTTCTCCCCGCTGCGGCCCGGGGTGCATGTTCCCCTGGGAAAGCTCCTGCTGGGAGGGTYGGAGCTGCCGGGGCAGGGCAGCCGCGGTGTTTAATGGAAGAAGTGCTTCCGTGTAGCACGTTCGCCCCGTGGGCAGCGCTCCCGGGTCGGGGGGCTGTTGAGCCCCGCGGGGCGTCCGCGCCGCTCCGGCGGTGGGTTCCCGCTGCCGCTCGCTTTGCCCCTGGGCTGCCCTGGCGGGGCAGCTCCCGCCGCGCGTCCGCCACCTCCGTTCGGGCCCATCCTGTCCCTGTAGCAGTAACGTGGCCTCTTTGCACAGCGCAGCCTTCCTGTTTCTGCTTTGGGTCTCCTCGCCGGCGGGAGCGGGGGGCCGTTGGTGGCTGCCGAAATCCCTCGCCCGGGCGGCTGTTGGCTGTGACCGGGGTGGGTGTCCCAGGGGAGGGCTGGGCAGAGCTGTCGCCCCCCCCGGGGTGGCAGGTTTTGGGAGGCTGTGGGGGCACTGGTGGGGCCAGGGCCTGCTGCCCCCACCCGTGCAGGGGGCTGCTGTGGGGCAGGCTTCACCCCCGGCGCACACCTGAGCTGTGGGCCTCAGGCCCCCGTGTCCCCTCCTCTGACCCCCCATGTCCCCTGGTCTGTACCCCAGACCTTTTTCTAGCCGTGGGTCTGCCCCGCTGTGGCCCTGGGCCTGGCTCTCCACGGCCCCAGGCCTGCCCCCTATCCGGCCCCTCACATCTCCAGGCCTGCCCTCACCGATGCTTGGGGTCTCTCTGCCCCATGGCCTCAAGCCTGCCCCCCACCCGTGCCCGGGGTCTCTCTGCCCCACGGCCTCGGGCCTGCCGCCCACCCGTGCCCGGGGTCTCTCTGCCCCACGGCCTCGGGCCTGCCGCCCACCCGTGCCCGGGGTCTCTCTGCCCCATAGCCCCGTGCCTGCCCCATCCCCGGGTCTGTCCCGCCATGGCACCATGGCTGCCCTCTGTGTCCCCCCACTCTGTGGTCTGTGCCCCTGGACCTCCCCGTTCCCCCGGGCCTGGCCCCGGTTTGTACACGGGCCCGGCCGCCCCGCAGCGCCAGCCACCATCCCGGGGCCGGGCCGGAACCCGGGCGGGGGCGGAACCCCGGGCGCGGCTCGCTGTTGCCGCCCGGGGCGCGGCCCGCAGCTCCGCGCCGCAGGGACGCATGCGCGCTGGGCGTCGCGGCGGGGGGGCGGTGCCCTGTGATGTCATCAACGCGCGCCGGCACCGCCCGTTGCTAGGCACCGCCCGTTGCGGGACGCCGCCCGTTGCTGGGCGGGGCGGGGCGGCCCCGGCGGCGCCCCCGCGTGTCCCCGCTGCGTCCCGAGCTCCCCCCGGCTCCCCGGTGCCGGAGGGGGCAGGCGGCGGCTCACGGTGCCCCCCCCCCCCCCCAAAGCACCCCGCGCCCCGGGGCTGAGCCGCCGGGCCCGGATCCCCGGTGCAGGGCGCGGGCGGGCCCGGCCGCCTCCCCCTCCTCCCCGGGGGGACCCCGCGGGCCGAGCGACGGACACGGGCAGAGCCGCAGGGCTGGGTCCCTCGGTTTTACCGGTACAGAAAGCTGCTACATGGCGAGCGGGCGGCCGCGGGCGCCTCCCGCCTCACCCCGGGCACATCCCGCCTTGCCCCGCGCCGGGCTGGGGCCCCCTGCCCTGCCCTGCCCTGCCCTGCCCGCCGCAGCCCCACGCTCGGCCTGCTGCTGGGCTCGGCGGTGGGGGGCCTGGTCCCCCTTCCCCGCGGCCCCGGGAGGGTGCCAGGCCGAGGGCGGCGGCGCTTTGGCTTCATTTGGTGTGCGCTGGCGGGGGGATGGGGGCGCGGGCCGGCGAGGGGCTCCCGGGGACACGGCCCCATGGGCGCTTCTGCAGCAGGGCAGCACCTCGCGCCGCAGCGTCACGCCGGGCTCCGCGTCTCTGCCAGGACTTCTCGTGCGGTCCCGGGGCTGCCCCGTGTCACCGGCAGTGCTGGGGAGAGCCTCCCTTCCCGCAGTGCGAGTCCTTCGCCCCGGGCCGGCCTGGCACCCCTCCGGCCCCTACTCCGCTCCTGGCAGGATGCGCGGGAACGAGGTTAAAAAGTGCCGATGACAAACAGCGTGGGACGCGCCTCCGGCTGCGGTGCCGGGGCTTCCCGGCACGGCCCCGCGTCCAGGTCCCGCAGCTGGGGTGGCCTCAGCGCGGCCCCTACTCCTCCTGCGGCCGCTCCACCGCCAGGAAGGTGTCCACGACACCGGGCTGCAGCTCCGAGTCGCTGAGGTGCTTCTTCTCCCGGCCCTGCTCGCCCCGCGCGCGGGTCCACGAGGGCGAGCGCAGGTACCCGGCCCGCGGCATCCCGTGGGGGTGCAGCCCTGTGGGGAGCGAGGGGTCAGGCCCGGCCTCGGCCCGCCGCGGGCGCGGGGTGCGGGGCGGCCCCGCTCGCTCACCGCCGGGCGACTCGCCGGCCGCGTTCTCCTCGTCAGAGTCGGCGAAGACCTCGGCCAGCTCCTGGTCCGACATGTCGGTCAGCTCGGTGAGGTCGAGCAGGTCGAAGTGCACCTCCAGCGAGGACACACTGCTCAGGGGCTCTGCGGGCAGCAGGGACACGCTGGGGACCGGGGCGGCGGGGGGCCGGGATGCCCTGGGACAGGTTGGGGACAGTGGGGCYGGGTGCCCTCGTGGGACCCCGTGCTCAGGATGGTGGGCAGGGACACAGGGAGGCTGGGGGGAGCCAGGTAGGGAGCAGAGTTTGGGGGGCAGGGTTCCCAGGGGGCTGGCAGGGTCCCCAGGGGCAGGTGGGGGACCACAGGGGTCTGGCAGGGTCCCCAGGGCTCTGGGAGCAGGCAGGGGATCCCATGGGGCTGGCAGGGGATCCCAGAGGACTGGCAGGGTCCCCAGGGGCAGGCGGGGGACCCCAGGGGAGCTCGCAGGGTCCTCGGGGGCAGGCGAGGGACCCTGGGGGCAGGCAGGAACCCCAGAGAGTTTGCGGGGACCCCAGGGGCAGGCGGGGACCCCAGGGGAGCTTGCAGGGTCCCCAGGCAGGTGGGGGACTCCAGGGGCAGGCAGGGGACACCCCTCGGGCCGGGGGGACACGCACACGGGGGGGGCCGCACTCACGTCTCCGCTCGGCGACCTGCAGCAGCCCGGCGCTGGGAATGGGGATGCCGCCCTGCTCCTCGGCRGGGGTGCCGGGGGCCTCCTCGGCCGGCCCGGGTGCCGGGGTGCCCGCGGCTCGCTCCGGCGCCTGCGCCTCCTTGCCGAGCTCTGCGAGACGGGCCCCGGCCGCGTCAGCGCGGGGCTGCGACGGGGACGGCAGCTCCGGCCCCGCTCGGTGCCCAGGACTCGCCGGCAGACATGGGGCAGCAGGTCCCGACCCGCACCCAGCCGGGGCCCGCRGCCCGGCAGAGCCCTCGGAGGGGCCGACCGCCGGGGCGCCGCCAGCCCCGGTGCCAGCAGCCGGCAGCCCCGCGCCCCCCTCCCGCAGCCCCTTTGTGTCGGCGAGACAAAAGCGGAGCCTGTTCGGGAGGCCGGAGCGAGACAAGGGGCGTTTTGTCTCCCGGGAAGAGGCAACGCCTGACCTCGGCCCGGCGGCTGACAGACCCTCCGCGGCAGGGGCACGGCCCGAGCCGGCGGCACGGGGGGGACGTGGGCACCGCGAGCGGGGAAACCGGGGGCGGCCGGGGCGGCCCTGCACGTGCACAGCCTGCCCGCCCGCCCGGAGGGACCCGCGCGGTGCGGGGAGAGCCGGGCCATTCGGCAGGGGAGCCGGCCGCATGCGGGGTCGGGGCAGAGCACAGGCAGGGCCCTGGGCGCCCGCTCGCCGCCATGGGGTATCTCCCAGCCGATCGCCCCAGGAGGGCGTCAGCGTAGTGGGGAAGGGGACGGAAATGCCCGAAGGAGCCGGGACGGGGAAATGGAGATGGGGAGATTCGGTTCCTGCTGGCCGGGCAGCCCTGGGGCTCGCTGGGCTGCAGGGCGCCCCGAGCACCGGCACCGGCTCTGCTGTGTCCCGACCCCGCCGGATGCCATGGGGCACCCTGCCCTTGGATGCGGAAAGCCGGTCCCCAGCCCCGCTCCGCTCGGGGGAGTCCTGCACTGCTGCGGCATGTCCCCGTTCCCACGGAGGCGGTTCGGCTCAGCCCGCCGGGACCGGTGGGCAGWGCTGCCCGGCTGCTCCCGGCCGTGCCGCCCTGCGCCCCTGCCCCGGTGTCCAGCCTGCTGCCGGCCCTGGGGGGTGACGCGGGGGCGCCACCGTCCCCAGCCGCCCCCTCCACCCCGGCAGCGTCCCGGCCTCGGCGCAGCCCCGAGCCCCCACGCACCGGGGTGCCGCTCAGCGCCGGCGAAATCCCCCCTCGCCTCGGCCTGCATGTTGGCGCGGTGCCACCGGCCACGCTGCTCCGCTCCGTCCCTCCGCGGCTGCTGGGGGCTCACCGGGCGCCTAGGTGGGAGAGGGGCCGGCGTCAGGGCTCCCGCCTGCCTGCTCTGCTGACTCACGTTAAAGCGCAGAGCGAGGCAGCACCGGGCTCCGGCCACCCCGCCGGAGCCGTCCCCCGGCCTCGCCGGCCACCGGCGGGCCCCCGCACCGTCCCCCCGCGCCGCTCCAAGGGCCCGGGCGGGCGGGAGGGCACGGCCAGGGCC
>NW_020450929.1:101232-117203 GCF_003343035.1 Apteryx rowi | reverse complement strand
GGCGGGTGCGGAGCCGGCGGCGGGGGGGCGGGAGGCGCGGCGGGGCCGGGGGTGCAGAGGGGACCCCGGGGGGTGCAGAGGGGACTCCGGGGGGTGCAAGGGGTCTCGGGGTGCAGAGGGGACCCCGGGATGCAGAGAGGACCCGGGGGCGCAGAGGGGACCCCGGGATGCAAGGGGGACCCGGGGATGCAGAGAGGTCTCAGGGTGCAGAGGAGGTTCTGGGTGGTTCAGAGGGGTCCCTGGGTGCAGCGGGGACCCCAGGGTGCAAGGGGGACCCAGGGATGCAGAGGGGACCCTAGGGGGTCCTGGAGATGCAGAGGGGACAGCAGAGGGTGCTGAGGGGACCCCAGGGTGCACGGGTGACCTGCAAGGGGGACCTGGAGGGCGGAGGGGACCCCAGAGGATGCAGAGGGCTCCCTGCGTGCAAGGGGGAGCCAGGGATGCAGAGGGGTCTTGGGGTGTGAAGGGGATCCTGGGGGGTGCAGGGGGAACCCCAGGGGTGGGGGAGGATCTGGGGGTGCTGAGGGGTCCCGGCACCCACTGGGCAGGCGGAGGAGCACCGGCAGGGCAGGGCAGGGCGAGCAGACCCAGGCACGCACAGGCCCTGCACCGCAGCCCAGCCGGGGGTGACACTGAGGCCCGCGGCTGCGGCCTTGGCCACTGCTTGGCGTGGGGACCGCCGGGGGCCCCAGCTGGGCTGGGGCAGGGCCGGGCACTGGACACCGCATCCTCGCCGGGAACCCCAGCCCTGTGGGTGCTGGTTGGCTGAGCTGCGGGCGCAGCGGCGGGTGCTGCGGTTTGCCGGGATGCCGCAGCTCAGGGCGGCGGAGGTGAAAGCCGGCAGGGCACAGCGGCAGATCCCGCTCCCGCAAGGCAGGAAAATCCAGCGCAAATAAAAGCGAGGCAACGCGGTGCAATGAGTTTGGGAGGCCTCGGGTGCACAGGCCCTCTCTGCGGGAGGCCGGAGGGGAACTGTTGGCCCCTGCGTGCGGGCTGGGGGCAGGTGGCCGGGCAGGGGTGGCACCGGCAGAGCAGCGGCACCCCGCGGCCTGCGCGGGGCCGGACCCGGGGTGGGGGGACGCGAACCCGCGGCCAAAGCGGGCGCCGGCTGCCAGGCCCCGCCGCCGTTGCTAGGGCGTGGCCTCGCGTTGCTAGGGGGCGTGACCCCGCGCGCAAGCCCCGCCCCGGCGCGGCGCGGCGCGCGGCTCTCGCGAGAGCTGCCCGCCCGTTGCCTGGAGACCGCGGCGCGGGCGGCCGCAGCCATGGTGAGCGCAGGCGCCGGCGCCCGGGCCGGGACCGGGGCCGGGCCTGGGGGAGAGGCGGCCCCGGGGGCGGCGGGAGCCCGGCGACATGGGCGGGGGGAGCCCCGGGGAGGCAGGGGGCAGCCCCCGGGTACGGGCGGGGGGAGCCGCGGGGCTCGGGAGGCTCCAAGCCTGGGCCTGGGCCTGCCCGGAGCGGGGGGTGCGGGCCGGGGCGGAGGGCCCGGGAGCCCCCAGAGCTCCGGGAGCGGGCGGTGGTGAGTCCCTGGGCTCTGGTACCGGGGCCGGCTAGGGGGAGGGGAGGGGAGCCCCTCTGGGCCCGAAGCTTCGCTGTGGAGCAGACCCGCAGGAGCTGCGCCTGGAGCTGCCGGTGTCCTGGAGGGTCTCGGGTGCCCTGGCTGCTCCCCGGGACACCGGCTGCGTCAGCTGGCCGTCCCCGCTGCCCTCCTCAACCGCTCTGCGCCATGAGAGCAGGCAAGCTGTGTAGCCGGCCTGGGACAGAGCTCTAGCACAGGAGCACTGGGCGGTACAGCTTCCTCCCAGCCACACGCACACTCATGCGTTTTGATTTCTTTCCTTAGGCGCCCAAAAAAAAAGGTGTCAAAAAAGGGAAGGTGGGCAAAACTCCAGCAGTGGTGGATGGCTTGCCCCCCGAGGACATGAGCAAGGAGCAGGTGAGAGCTTGCCACATCTCCCAGCCTCCCCCCAAGGTCAGAGGACATTACATTCAGTAAGAACTCTAGCAGAGGCAGGTGCTCGATGTTTGGTTCAGGCTCTGGGGATGACAGGTGGCAGAGGTTAGTAGAGAAGACAGAACAAGCGGTTGGTGTTCATTTCATTGCCTCACACGTGTCTGGACAGTGCGTACAATCTCACAAAGCCTGCTCAGCACTTTTCCCGAAAGGATCAGCCACCTCATCTCATCTTCCCTGCTGCTGTTCTGCAGCGCTCTGTTCTCCAGCCCGGTGCCCTCACTGTCTTAGGCCTGACTTCATAACCCTGGCACCCTGCTCTCTTGTTTCATTGTCCTGGTGGTGTGAAAATGGCCTGATAGTGTGTCCTGGTGGTGTGAAAAAGGTTCCCCTGGTGAGAATACATCATATTATTTAAGCGCTTTGCGTTCTGTGTTTTTCCCTATAGCAAGTAACGTGCCTGACAGACAGAGTCTGTGTTTGAATCAGTGTTTCTCTGTCCATTCAAGCCCCCCTAACTGGCCGCTTCCACCCGTAACTGGAGCAGGCTCATCTCTGCAGGCAGTTGCACTCGTGCTCAGCCCTGTGATTGCCCGGCCTGTAGCTTTGTGGCTTGCAGCCCGGGACACTCATCACAAAACACATTTCTTCTTGAGTAGAAGGCTCTCTTAGGTGCCGTAAGGAGAGGCAGAGGGGGAGGATGTAATCCCTTTCCCTGTTATCACTTGCTCCAGAAGCTCCACTTGGGCTGTGTTTTGCTGGGTATCCTACAAACATAGGAGAAGCTGGCCCTGTCCCAGGACCTCGCTGCCTGGGATAAGGTCTTCTGCTTCTGAGCTAGTGTTGTTCAGGCATCCCAGAATGGTGTTACTGGCCACTGTGAGACAGAAGATCTGAGTGCTGGCTTCTTATGGTAGGAAAAAATCCTGTTGCTTTTTTCCCAGAGGCTGATGGGTTGCTGCCAGGTCCTGTGCAGACCCCACCCCCTCCAAATGTCTCTTGGTCAGGACACCTCCCCTCCTGTGCTTTTCTGTCCCATTAAAAGCCACTGTGTCCTACCAGGGTTGCCCCACGGGTTGCCATGGATGTCTTGAAAAGAGCCTTGGTTCAGCTTCTTTTTCAGTGGAACCGTCTGTCCGAGGCTTCCTTTTCCCCCTATTTGGCTCTTCCTGTTGGCTTTGCAGCTGGAGGAACATGTTGTGCGTCTCCGGGAGGAACTGGATCGGGAACGGCAAGAGCGCAACTATTTCCAGCTGGAGCGTGACAAGATTCACACCTGCTGGGAGGTCACCCGTCGGCAGCTGGAGGAGAAGAAAGCGGAACTGCGTAACAAGAACCGGGAGATGGAGGAGGCGGAGGAGCGACATCAAGTGGAGATCAAGGTGGGAGGATGAGTAGGCTGGGACCTGTCATGAGTGCCCTGGCTGGGCAGGAGCTGTGGGTGAGCCCTGGGCAGCTCAGAGAGGAGCTGAGGGAAGGGAGGAAGAGGAGGAGATGGGCAGGATGCAAACCAGGGCGTCTTGGCCAGTATCCCAGCTTCAGGGTTATTCCTGAAGCCCCTCACCTGGTCTGCGGCTTGTCTTTAGGTTTACAAGCAGAAGGTGAAGCACTTGTTGTACGAACACCAGGAAAACCTCACTGAGCTGAAGGCAGAGGGCACCCTGTCCATGAAGCGGGCCCAGAAGGATCACTGGGCTCAGGAGATGGAGCTGCGTAAAGACGTGCGCTCCTTGAAAGTGGAGCTCAAGGAGCAGGAGCTAGCCAACGAGGTGGTGGTGAAAAACATGCGCCTGGTAGGTCGCTGGCGGGGCAGGAGGGACGGAGGCCTGGGCTGAGGCCCGAGCAGCAGGCAGGGCTCATCCGCGGCGGAGGGAAGCTGGGAGGGCCTGAGAGCGCAGCGGCGTTGCCTGACTGCGGGCACGGCTGCGCTGGTGCGCGAGCGCCTGGAACCCGCGTTTGCCAGACGGGCGCAGCGGAGGCCTGCGGGGAACCTGTGGCTCCAAGGGAGGGTTAGCGACGACTCGGAGCTGGGGAGCAGGAAGGATCACGCAGGCACACTAGCCGTTCGGGGCCTGCGCAAGGCCTGCTCTGCACAACATCTTAGAGCAGCAGGTCGGGCAGGCTCGCTCTCACATGCTGAGGGGGAAGGTGGCCTAAAATTAAGGTGCCCAACCAGTGAGGTACAGGCAAAACTGGGCACGGTACAGCAGAGGGGAGTGCGGAATCCAAGCTGACAGGCAGTGCTGGCCTGAGCTGGGCTGTCTCCACTTTTCTGAGGTGCAGTTTGGTTGCAGAAAGGATGAGAGCCCCCAGCCTACATAGTGTAGGGGTGCGGTAACCTCCGGATTTGGTTATCTGCCTCTAACATGTGCTTTCTCCCTGACAGAAACAAGAGGAGGAGATCACACAGCTGTGCAATGACTTTGAGAGACAAGTGAAAGGTCAGGACGTGTGTGACATCCCTTTGTCAGTGTGCCGGGGGAGGCACCTCAGGGCTCTGCTGCACTGCTGGGCTCCCTGGAGCAAAACAGAGCTGAAAGGGGCCATTTTCCCCCTAATTCCTGCTGCCTTGTGCTCTTGGGCTGCCAAGCTGCATGGCCTGCAGCACGCTCCCGGCTGAGCTCCCAGAGCGGCTGGGACAAGGTGCAGGCTTTCGCACCGCTCGCAGGTAGAGGCAGGGCTCTTGTCGCTGCGGCCGGGCTGCGGTGCTGAGTGCAGCTGTCTGGCAGGCGCTTCTCCAGGCCGCGCTCCGGGGTGGCTGGAGGAGCCCTTGCCGGTGTCAGTCTCGCTCTGCTGTCTTCCTCATGGGACGTTTCGGGCTCTCACGGGCTGCCTTGGAGCGTTTCCAGTGCCCTGCTTCCAGGATGCTATTTCTGGGCTCTGCTCTCTGTGGCTCTGCGCGCGGGGGGGAGCAACAGTGGTGCTGTTAACGACATCCCGTCCCAGAGTGATGCTGCGGTGGCGCGTGCTGGGCCGGCATGTCCTAACGGAGGTGGGGGTGCGTGTACGCAGGGTCTCCAGGCGGTTCTCACTCGGCCCCCTGTGCGCTTCTCCAGAGATTGAGGCCAAGTACAACAAGAAGATGCGTGTGCTGCGGGACGAGCTTGATTTGCGCAGAAAGACTGAAATCCATCAGGTTGAGGAGAGGAAGAACGGCCAGATCAGCGTGCTGATGAAGAACCACGAGAAGGCCTTCAGTGACATCAAGAACTACTACAATGATGTCACCCTCAATAACTTGGCGCTCATCAACACGCTCAAGGTACTGCCTGCCTGCTCCCCTGGCCCCACTGTCACAGCCTGCCTGGCTTGTGGAGTGTCCCCCTTCCACCGGGGGATGGATCCTGTAAGGTTTTTGCCCAGATCCGGCCACGGGTGGAGGTGCTGCTACTGCGGCTCTCTTGGGGCAGTTGCACGCATTACACGGGTGACGCTCTTGTACGGGTGCAGATGCGGCTGGCGGTGCCAGCGGTGGGAAGGGTGTCCTGGCCGTGCAGTGCCGAGGGGCAAGGCAGTAGCGCTCGTGTGTTTCCAAGAACAGGAGCAGATGGAGGAGATGAAGAAGAAAGACAATCACTTGGAAAAGGAGATGGCAGACATGCTGCTCCAGAACAAGCAACTGACGGAGCGCCTGCAGCGGGCCCAGGAGCAGGTGTCTGAGCTGCAGAAGAAGTTGGCCCACTATGAGAAGGACAAGGAGGCTCTGACGGTGAGTCGTTTATCCTACTGAGCCCCTTTCTGTCCCTTTCCAAGCCACCGTGGCTGTTTCCCAGAGCAGAGTCGCTCAGCAGTGACCTCTGCCGCTCAGCTCCGAGCTGCTTGGCTGGACTGCCAAGCAAACTCCTCTCAGTCTCTTTCAACTTAGCTGGTTGTTTACATCCCACGTGGGACTCCCAGGACTCTAGCTCTGGTGAGGAGAGGGGTGGGTAGCCCCTGCTGCAGGGAGGGAGGGAGATGGTGCGGGTGCTGCCACGCTGCTTCTCCCTCACATCTCTTTGCTGGTCACTGTCCTCCCTTCCTGGAAGCCATCCCACACACCTTCCAGAGAAGTCTGTTCTCCTTAACTGTCCCTTCCCATCTGCAGAACACAAAAGCCCATCTGAAAGTCACCCAGAAGGAACTGAAAGATCTTCAGTGGGAACATGAAGTGCTGGAACAGAGGTTCAGTAAGGTGAGAGCTGCAGGTGTGCCTGGACAACCTCTTACCTTTCCCAAACCCTCTCCTCCTTGCAGAGGGCTGGGCACAGTGACTTAGCAGAGGCTGCCCAGGCTGTGCTTAGCTAAGGGCTTTCTGAAGATCTGATCCAGAGCTGAGCGTTAGCTGCTGTTTCTGACAAAGGTTCTCACAGCTTTGGCGTCTCCCATGCTCAGCAGACAGGCCCAGCCTTGTACTGGATAATGCACGCTCCAATGCTCCCCTCCCGGCCTGCGGATGACTGGCTGCCGCACTGGGTCAGGAGCAGAGCCACGTGGAGAGGCTCCCGCTACAGCAGGGGAGAGCTGGGGACAGTCCAGTGACAAGTTGTCACGGGAGCCCCATCCTCTGCTTCTGCTGGAGCTCGCTCCCTCGTTCTGTCGGGGTTTGGGGGTCGCTCCCTCCACTCGCTGTGCGGGGGCTGCTCAGGATGAGTTTATCTTCAAGGAATATTCTGTTGACTGACTTCTCCCAGACTCGGCCTCTCCCTCCCAGCTAACCCAGATAAATTTACTGAGGCAGAATAGAGCTCATTTGCAATTCGTAGAAATCCCCAGGAATATGAACATTGATCTGAGGCCTCGTTAGCAATCCATCATTAAGGCAGCAACATATTCAGTGCATTCAGAAATAGGCTTTGGAGGAAAGATCCTAATTAGGACACTTATTAACTAGCTGTGAGCCAGGGTCTCCTGCCAGTCTGACCAGCTGCCAGGAGGAGAGGAGAGACCCCTGTGTGCTGTGGGCCTCTCTCTTTGGGGTCTAAAATAGTGCCTCAGACCCAGAGCACTGTGAGAGCTGCTGTGCCCATCCCGACCGGCCTGCTCATAGCTGTCCTCAGGAGCCTGCAGCACCAGCAGCGTGACAGTGTATCATTTGAAAAGGCTTCCCCAAGCGACGCCCAGGCAGGGAGCTTGTAACCCGGCGAGCCTGTCACCGCTGCCAGAGAGGATCCAGACGTGACCTGCATCGTTGGGCTTGTGGGCTCCGCGTGTCACTGCAGCGCTACGCGCTTGGAGTGAGGAGCGCTGGTCCTGCCGCCGGCTAGGCTGGGGGAAGCTGGGCACCTCTCTGCACCGCCGCTGGGAGGGTGGGGATGGCTGTTCGCTTCCTGCTGGGCCTTGAGGGTGGGAGAGTCTTCACAGAGAGCCAAGAGCCCTCGTGGAGGAGAGGTAGCTGGGTAGGCACAGAGCCCTGAGGGCGAGAGCTTGGGTGCAGAGCAGCTAGGGTGCAGGGGATGAAAGGGGAAACGCTTGAACAGCAGAGGTTGCGTTGGGGCGAGCACTGCTCTTTGGGCCAGCTGATGGGTTTCTGCTGCTACGGGGCGTCCAGCGCCTGGGGAGTGGAGGAGGCAGAAGTGCAGGTGCCGAGGAGGCGCCAGCCGCAGAGGGAGGCTGCACCTGCGTCCCCCTGGGGTGCAGGTGCTGTGGGGAATGGCCTGGCTCTCGCTGGAGCAGGCAGGGCCGAGCTGCTGGACCTCTTTGCTCCCTGCCCTGCCAGCAAAGTGGTCCTGAGGGCGGTGTGGATGTGTGGTGTGTTTGGGAGCAGGTGCAGGCAGAGCGAGATGAGCTCTACCAGAAGTTCACCAAAGCCATTAACGAGGTGCAGCAGAAGACCGGATTCAAGAACCTCCTCCTGGAGCGCAAGCTGAAAGGGCTCTTCAGCATCCTGGAGAAGAGGGAGGTGGAGCTCAACGAGGTCCTCTCAGCCTCCAACCTCGACCCAAGCGCCCTCTCCGTGGTCTCGCGCAAGCTGGAGGTACTATTCACTGTCACAGGGCCCTGCAAAAGCTGCACCCCCCTCCCCAGCAGGGCTGGTTTTGTGGGGAGCAGAGGCTGGTCTGGGCCAGAGCCTGGGGTAAACACAGAGCTCAGACCGTGTGAGCGTGGCTGGGGCCCGAGGGGCCTGGGTCTGGGCTTTCGGGGCAGAGGCAGGCTGTGGGGTAGGAAATGGGGTCCCCATCCTCCCTGCGCTGCGGATATCTGCCTGTAAGGTGAGTGCGCAGAAGCGGGATGCTGCGGTGAGCACCTCAGCCTGCTCCCTTGTCGGATGCACCGTGCGGAGGGCAGGGCTCTGGCTGTCACGCCTGTTCCCAGTGCTCCCAGGGCCCGGCGTGCGCGTGGTGCTGCAGGGCGCGCCGGCTCTCCCTCGAGAGCAGAGCGCGTGAGCGTAGGAGCCTGGCACTGATCTCTCCCTCCGGTGGGGCCCGTTTCTAGGAGAATGGCCCCAGGCTGAGCAGCGCTCGCCGGGTCTCGGGGCAGGTGGCACTCAAAGGTGGGCTCCGTCTCCCCGGTGCTGCTGGGTCATAAGTTCCGTAAGGCAGGGAGGCTGCAGCGAGCACCAAGTCTGGGCGCTGTGTGCGCTTGGGGAGTCGCAGCTGGTGAGCCTCGCCAGCGCTCCTCTCCTGGTCTCGCTGGCTGCAGGAGCAGCGTAGACTGCTTCCCAGAGGCTCTGCAATGTCTGGCATGCTAAAAATACTTATGCAGAAAGCCTCTGGCGTGGCGGCGAAGGCTCAGAGTCCCACATTCCTGGGGCCTGCGGTAGCAGTAACTGGAGAAGCAGCACTTGCTTCATATCAGCTTGAGACACGAGGGATTTGCGTTCCATGCTTAGCTCAGCCACCAGCTCTCTGGTGCCCTCCTGCTCGTCGCACACCGGTGCACTCGTTCCAGGTGCCCTCTGGGGTGGAGAGCCGACGAAGCTTGTGGATGTCCTCGTGCCAGGGCGCCTTGGGATAAAGAGGCCAGCCAGCCCAAGGCTCTGTTCTTAGGACAGGGCAGCGGATGTGTCACCTAGCGGGTGAGCGGCAGGTGCCACAGCAGCAGATTGGGAGACGCATTCCTGGGAAGGCGACAAGGCGTTGATCTTGCCCGCAGCTGCTGGGGTCCCTGAATTCTTTTGCGCAGCTGCCTCTAGTGGCTGGTGTCTCCTCAGGGAGACTCCTTCCCCGTAATTCCCCTGGTGCCGCGACGTCAGGGAGGTGCTGCCGAGAGCAGGTGCTGCCATCCGTCCCCCTTGTAGCGGGGCAGATGATGTAACGCAATGCTGGCACTTTTGGTGCTGTAGGTCTGCAGGGAGGAGCATGGGGTGGAAGATGGGGCCTGCTTGTCTGGAAACTACTGGTCAGTGCCCCTGTGCTCCAAGGATCCTTATTTTTAACCTGCAAGGTCCCTGTCTCTCGCCTCCGCCCGGGGCCGGCTGGCCCCGGCAGTGCCCGCTCGGAGCGGGGCAGGCTGCTGGCCGCCTGCCAGGGAGGCAGCCCATGCCATGAGCCGCAGTGTGCGAGCCAGCTCCTGGTGCCAGCCCGGACGCCGCACAGCAGCCGCTCCGTGAGCTTCAGCTTGCTGCGCGGCCCTGGGCCGACTGCACCCTCGGTGCCGATCCTAACGCGCCGTCTCCCTTCGCAGGACGTGCTCGATTCCAAGAACAACACCATCAAGGACCTGCAGTTTGAGCTGGCGCGAGTCTGCAAGGTGAGGGAAGGGGGCTGGGGCTGCCTGGTGCTGCCGGGTCAGGGCTGGGACCTGTCGTATGCTTGCCGTGGCGCGGAGGAGTGAAAAGGAGACCTTTCGCTCCAGGCGTCGCAGGGAGGGAAGGGAACTTGCAGCAGGTCAGCTAAGCAGCTTCACACCTGCCTTTTTGGCAGCTCGGGACCCAGCCCTTCTGATCGCCCAGGCTGCAGCTCTCCTGGTTCCCCGGTTCCCCTGCGAGGGAGGGCCTGATCCTCCCGCCACCACGCAGGGGGCTGCAGGGAGCCTGGGCTCAGGCGGCAATGGGGGCAGCTTGGCCTGGGGCTGAGCTTCGGGGTGGCAGGCCAGAACTTGGGGCGCTTCTCTTCCAGGCACACAATGACCTGCTGCAGACGTTCGAGGCAAAGCTGACAGCCTTTGGCATCCCTCTGGACAGCCTGGGCTTCAAGCCCCTGGAGATCCCTATGCTGGGGCAGACAGTGGGGCAGGGCCCCGCAGGACTCGTCGCTGCGCCCACGTGACGCCAGCGAACACGCGTTTGCGCGTTGTCTCCGGTCAGGCCGTCCTGCGAACGCGGGAGGGCCCTGCGCTGCGAGGGGGCCTGCTGTGCTGGGCAGGGAGCAGGGCCGTGCTCTGCCTGTTCGTGCTCCGCACCATTAAACAGACCCCAGCAAGTCTTCTGGAGGGCCTAGAGGATCGTCTTTCTCCTCCCCGGGGCCAGGCCTTAGCACGGGAGCCGCCTTCTCCGCAAACCCCTGCTCCCCTGTCGGGGAACCAACAGCCAGAGGTAGCTGGCGGCTGGGTCGCTGGCCCTGAGCGAGCGCGACCAAGGCTGGGGCTTGGGCGCAGCCTGCGGCGGAGCCGGAGGCTGCCGGGTCCCGGAGCAGAGCTGGAGCGGGGCCGGCAGGGGCTCCCTGTGCTGCCCGGCCAGGCCCGAGGGTGCCGGGGCAGCCGAGCGCTGCTGCTCGCCCCGCGCTGTCCCGGCCGCGCTGCCGCTTGGGCTCCCCTCAGCTTCCCTCTGGAGAGAAGCCGAGCGTGCGCTGGCCTGAGCGAGGTGGTTTTGAGACTAAAACAGCGCTGTTTGAAGCCTTTAATGGTGTCGGTCTCCTACGTGCCCCCACGGCACACGGCGCCCCTCCCTGGGGCTGCAGCCGCGTGGGGGAGGACCCGCCTCGCTCCTTAACTGCCCCGGTACGTTGTATAGGAGTAGGGGCTGATCAGCAGCGGGACGTGCAGCTTCTGGGCTGGGTCGACGATGGTGAAGACAACCTAGGGGAGAGCAGGGAGACAGCATGTAGGGGAGAGCGTGCACCGCAGCCTCCCGCCCTGCCGCTGATCTATCCATAGCCAGGCGCCGGGGGACCCTCCGAGCAGAGCTGGCAGAGGAGGAGACGCAGCAGGACAGAGGCAGGAGCTTCCCCTGCCGCTCAGGGAGGAGCAGTTGCCCCCCGGCGTGTCTGGGCAGCGGTGCGGCACTGTCCCTCGTGCTCGCTCTCCTCCTCAGAGCTGCCCCGGGGCTCCTAGAGAGCCGTTTCTCCAGCAGAACCTGCACCCGGCCTCCTGGCTGCGGCTGCAGCAGCCGCCCCGTGCCCCGCTCCGCCGGCACCCGCCGCTGGGGGCTGGGGCAGCACCCTCGTGTCACGAACCTCCACGTAGGGGTAGAAGCTGCTGTGTCCCAGCTCCTTCCAGTACGCTGCGGTCTCGAAGCGCAGCTTGTAGGTGCTGGCCTTGGCTTGCCCCGGGGCCAGGAGGGGCAGGCAGCGCCCGTCCTTGTCCGTCACCCTGAAATCAGAAGGAGCAGCCCCTGACGCAGCAGCTGGCCCCGGCCCGCGTCTCGGCCCTGAGGACGAGCCCTGCCGCGAGCAGCCCCCGGGGCGAAGGCTGAGCCAGCGCCGCTGCTGGGCCGCCGCGCGGCAGGCAGGATTCGGGCCGTGTGCGCGGCGGGGGGCTGCGGGAGCGGGGTCGGGCCAGACGCTGCCGCAGTTCCCCCGCGGCCGGGCCCAGCGCCGGCGTCCTCTGCCCCTTTTGCTGCTCTCGGTCTCGTACCTCTGCGTCAGCTCTACCCACTGCGGCTCTGGCCCTTGCAGCTGGGCCAGGCGCAGGGCAAGGCCTGCTGCGGGCCGGCCCGTGAGGGTGTTCAGCACGTGGGTGGTCACGGAGCCCGCCGTCGACTCGGACATGCCTTCGGCCTGAGGCGGAGGAAGAAGAGAGGCTGGGACGCGCCGCGGCGGCACCGTCCGCCCCCCGCTCGCACTGTGCTGCAGCAGCCAGTGCTCGGTGCAGAGGGAAGGGGGCTGCGTCGCTGCTGCCTGCCATGGCCCCCCTTCTCCCCCTGCCCACGGCTGCCCAGCGCGCGGCTCGCGCCTGCCCCGCGCGCCTGCTCTGTGCCCCAGCGGTGGAGCTGAGGGGAGCCCGGGGCAGGCAGCGCCCCTGGCTGAACCCACCTCGCCCCCGGGTGCCCGCAGCCCCTCTCCGGAGGTGCCTGTGGCCGCGTTGCCTGCGATCCCCATCCCTGCGGAGCCCCTTCCCCGCGCTGGCGGCTGCCAGGCTCCCCCAGCGCGCCCCACCGATCCCCAGCACCCCGCAGCCCTGCTGCACCCAGGGGCCGGGACGCCGGCGCCCACATCCTTCCCGTGCTGCAGAGCTCGCTGCGCGGGCACGGGGCTGCGCTCCCGCCCAGACGTCCCCCGGGCACCGCTGCCACCTGCGGCGCTGGCACTGGCTCCCTGGCCACGTGCCTGGGGCTGCCGCCTGCCTCCCTGGGCTCCTGCTCAGCCCGGCCCTTCCCAGCTCCCACCCGGCTCAACCTGTCCCTTGTCCCAGCACCGGACTTTGGCCCCCCCCGTCGGCTGCGGCGCCCAGTCCCCGAGGAAGCGGCCCCGTCCCAGCCGCCCTGTCGCTGCCGCTTTCCCAGCCTGCGTGTCACCGGCGTCACGTGCCCACCGCAGACGTTAACCCTGCAAGCACTCCGGAGCGGCCGGGCCCTTCCATCCGGGAGCCCCAGGCCATGCTCAGTGGGGCGGGATGCCCCAGGGCCGGGAGATGCTGCCTGCCGCTGCCGCCGGAGGGGAGGCTGTGGGCTGCTGCCCCGGCAGGGCCGGCTGCTCCCGGAGCGGGAAGGGGCCTCGCTGCCAGCCTGGCTCCAGGCCCCGGCGGCTGGCTGAACCGAGGGCGACGGCGAGGTGCGAGCGCGGGTGTCCGGCTGCTTACCTGTGCCTCCTCCGCCCCGCTCAGCCAGGCGCCCCCGGACCTCGCCGCCGCGCAGGACACCATCTCCTGCCCCGGCCACTGGCCACCCCCTCTGCCGCGGAGCTGCCGTGGGTGGGTGCCGCTACCCCGGCGCGGGGCCAGGCGCTCCTCCCCGGGCTGGGACGGGCTGGGCGGGCTGGGCGGGTCCCATGGGCGGCGCACCGGGAGCCCCACGGCACCGTGCTCCAGGGCCCGGCGGGCTTGGGGTGCCAGGCCAGGAGGAGCCGCCGCGGAGAAAGCCTGGAGCACACGAGCGACTCCGCGTCTGTGCGCAGGGAGCTGCCAGCGCGGCTTCCCTGGGGCCAAGCCGTGCTCGTCCGACCTGCCTGCCTTCGGCGAGGGGAGCCGGCGGCGGGACGGGGGCCGCGGGGGCCTGGGCTGGGTTAGCGCGGAGCTAAGGGCAGAGGCGGTGGGACAGCACGAGAGCTTCCGGGCTCACCTGCACCTCGATGACAGCGGTGGTGGTGGCCTCCAGCCCGTCTCCGTCCATGTCGGCAGCCCGGATCGCCAGGGTGTACTTGGGGACCGCCTGCAGCAAGAGGCTGCTTCGCACCCTGCCCTCCCGCGCCGCGCGACTCCGGGGGCATCAAGCCCCCTGCGATGGGGCAAAGGTGCCGTGCCGCGGCCACGTGGCTGGGTGGAGATAGCAAAGGGCACGCGGTGCCGGGGCATGGGGACAAGGCTCACCTCCGCGTCCAGCCCCGGCGCAGCCACGGAGATCACCCCGGTGCTCCTGTTGATGGTGAACATGTGGGGCTGGGGTGACGCCGGCGTCTGGCGCAGGATGGAGTAGGTCACGATGCCGCCGGTGGAGGTCACAGCGTCGTCCGCGTCCGTGGCCAGCACCTGCATCACGGAGGTGCCTGGGAGCAGACGGAGCTGAGTGCGCCTGCGGCCTCGCCGCCCCGCTGCCCCCGCGCACGGCACGGCCTCCCCACTCCCGGCACCGCTCACCTGGTGCAGCCCCCTCCCGCACGGAGCCGTGGAAAGCCTCCTGGGTGAACACGGGCCGGTTGTCGTTCTGGTCCGTCACCGTGATGACGATCTCCGTGGGGTCCTCCACGGGCTGCCCGCTGGCCGACACGGCATGGGAGAAGAGCTGCAAGGCGCGTGGTCAGAGCCGCGGCCGGGACCCGGGGCTGCGTCCCACCTCGGCACCCCGGCACCCGACTCACGATGTATCTGCTGATATCCTCCCTGTCCAGCGGCTTCGTCACCTCCAGCCACCCCGTCTCTCGCTCGATGGTGAAGACGCCCACGGGGGGGCTGTCCGCCCCCTGCCCCGTGATGCTGTAGAAAACCTTGGTCTCCTTGTCCTTGTTGGATTTGATCTGGCGGCGGGCGGAGGGGGCGGTTAGAGGGGCTCCCTGCTCCGAGGCGCCGCTCCGCGCGGAGCAGCCAAGGGCCGTGCGGGGAGCGAGGTGCCACATACCTGCGCCAGCTTCTTGGGGAAGGGCCCCCGCCCGTTCTCCAGGCAGTTGATGGGCGGGATGACCCAGTCCCTCTTCCGCCTCTGGAGGCCGTGGCCGGGCTCGGAAGCCGGCGCATCGGGCACCGCGTCCTGCGGGGATGGAGGGCAGCGCTGAGCTCTGCTGCTCCGCAGGGGCCGCGAAGGCGGCACAGGGGCGGCTGGTTTCTCCCGGGGCTCCGCGGCTCCGGCCTCCTCCAAGCCACGGGCACCGCTGCCCCCCATCCCCGGGCAGGCGCAGCACAGCGCCCGGGCACCGGCCCCCTGGCGACAGACCCTACCTGCAAGAGGAGGAGGAGGAGGAGGAAGAGGGCCAAGGCGTAGGGGCGCATGGCTGCCGCTGTGCTACGCGCTCCTGCGGGCGCGGGCTGGGGACTGCTCGCTGCTCCTGGGTGGCAACCTTGTCAAAGTCTGCTTGGCAAGGCCGGCGCAGGGGGCGGCCCCGGCCGGCCCCGCAGGGCAGGCTTGTTCCCCGCGCACCAAGGGGAGACACCCTGGCTCCTCCCGGCACGCGTGCAGGGAGGGACCCCATCGCCGTCGCCCGCGTTGCTCACCCTGGGGAGGTGCCAGGCGCAGGGACCCAGCGCGGAGCCCTGCCCTGAGATGCAGCACGGAGCTGGGAACCGTGCGCTGGGACCTGGTGCACTGTGGGGTGCTGAGAGCCCTAGCAGGGGTGCTGAGGACCATGGCAGGGGCTGAGGACCATGGCAGGGGCTGAGGACCATAGCAGAGGTGCTGAGGCCCATGGCAGGGGTGCTGAGGCCCATAGCAGGGGGGGCCGAGGACCATGGCAGGGGCTGAGGACCATAGCAGGGGCTGAGGACCATAGCAGGAGAGCTGAGGCCCATAGCAGGGGAGCTGAGGACCATAGCAGGGGAGCTGAGGACCATGGCAGGGGCTGACGACCCTAGCAGGGGATGAGGACCCTAGCAGGGGATGAAGACCCTAGCAGGGGAGCTGAGGCCCATAGCAGGAGCTGAGGACCATGGCAGGGGATGAGGACCATAGCAGGAGCTGAGGACCCTAGCAGGAGCTGAGGACCTCAGCAGGGGATGAGGACCCCAGCAGGGGATGAGGCCCATAGCAGGGGTCCCCCTACCCAGCCAGGGCGCCACAGCATGGTGCCAGCCCAGCTGCCCCACCAGCCCCAGGCCTGTCTGCAGGGGCCCATCCACGGGGTGCCCACCCACTAGTACCTGTCCACGGGGAGCTCATCCATGGGTGCCCATCCACAAGTGCCCGTCTGTGGGTGCCCACCCATGGGGACCCATCCGTGGGGTGCCCATCTGCAGGGGCACATCTCCGGGTGCCCGCCCGTGGGTGCCCATCTGCGAGTGCCCGTCTCGGGGTGCCCATCTGCAGGGGCACATCCGTGGGGTGCCCATCTGTGGGTGCCCATCCGCGGGGGCACATCCGTGGGGTGCCCGCCCGTGGGGTGCCCACCCGTGGGGTGCCCGCGGCGGACGTCGGGGCTCAGCCCCGGCGGGGACGGCGGCCCGAGGGCAGAGCCGGGGCAGCGGCCGCCCCCGCGCTCCCCGACGGCACCGCCTGCGCCGCCGGCTTCGCTTTCTGTTTTTTATCGCCGCGCGCGCGGAGGAGGAGGAGGAGGAGGAGGGAAGCGGCCGGCAACGCCCCGGC
>NW_020450929.1:95355-99249 GCF_003343035.1 Apteryx rowi | reverse complement strand
GCGGACCCGGCCCCGCCGCTCGCCCCCTCGTCCCAGACCGGCTCCCTGCCGGGCTCCCTTCCCCTGCTCGGCTCCGGCCCGGGCAGCCTCTCCGGTGGCTGCCGACGGGGCCGGTTTATCGCCGCTAATCCGCTAATCCCGCGGCGCGGGGGTGCGGCGGGGGCCCGGGAGCCCGAGGGCGAAACGCGGAGGGGCGGGAGCGGGGCAGGGCCCGGGAATTCCCGACATCGGCAAAACAAAGCCGGGCGCCGGGGGCTGCTCGGGGGCTGCTCCCGGCCCCGGCGATTAGCGTCAGCCCGGTCTCCCTCCCTCCCGCGGCCGGGCCGGCTCTAATGCGGATCACGAGGGCTCGGCAGGGCTGGCCGGCAGCCGGGAGCGCGTGGGAGCCGCGAGGAACTGGCCCGGAGCCCCGCGGAGATGCCGCGGGCCAGGCAAGCGGGCGGCTCAGGGGTCTGCTGCGCCCCTTCCCTGGCAGCTCCCGGGCCGGAGACCCGGGGTGACACCGGACCCAGGTGTCCGGGGAAGGCCAGGGCTGGGCTAGCAGCCCTGCGGCTCTGGCCACCACGGGAGCCAGCTCACCCAGCCAGGCGCACTTATCCGTTGCCCCCCAGCTCTCCAGTCCCCTCCAAACGGGGACTTGCTTGTGCCCGTTCAGGGCCGGCTGCAGCTCACACTGGGCTGGGAGGCGCTCGGCGCAGCGGGTCGCGTCCCGCTCCGTGGTGCCCGGCCAGGCCTGACCCCTGCCGTCTTGCAGGGAGCTTCGGAGACCAGCCGGTGCAGCATGAGACAGAGGACCTCGGCTTCGGGGTGCTGGCAGACGGGCCAGTGGGGGCGAGACACCCCGCGCGGCTGCCCTGGCAGATGTCCCGCCTGCCCCGGGATGCCGCCAGCCAGCCCGGCTCTGCCCTGCTCCCCGTGCGCAGCGGGTGCTGCCCACAGGTATTGCCCCCGGCGTCCGGAACCCCTGCCCTGCACAGGCGCCCTGCGCACTCCGGACCTCACCCGGACTCGCCTTCCCTGCAGGAAGCTGGTGCAGGACCCGGGGCCGACGTGCTGGTGCTCCCCGATGGGCCCCACTCTCCTCTGAGGAGACGGAAGAGGGACTGGGTGATCCCTCCCATCAAGGTTCCTGAAAATGAGAGGGGTCCATTCCCCAAAAAGCTGGTTCAGGTATGGAGGGCATCTGTCTGGGAAGGGGGTCCCGAGCTTTGGGTACAGATACATGCATCAAGGGCACAGTGAGATGCTGGCTGCGGCCATCATCCTTGTGTTGGGGCAGGGGGTCCCGAGCTTTGGGTACAGATACGTGCATTGAGGGTGCAACAAGATGCTGCCTGCGCCCATCCCCCTTGCATCGAGGCTGCATCTCCCCCCAGATCAAATCGAACCGGGACAGAGAGACAAAGATCTTCTACAGCATCACGGGGCAGGGGGCAGACACCCCCCCTGAGGGCGTCTTCACCATTGAGAAGGAGACGGGCTGGATGAAGGTGACGCAGCCGCTGGACCGGGAGCACATAGACAAGTACCACGTAGGTGGTGGCCGGGGGGACGCTGGGCACCGCACGGGCCGGCGCCATGGGGCCGCTCACCCCTGCGTCCCCACAGCTCTTCTCCCACGCCGTGTCCGAGAACGGGAAGCCCGTGGAGGAGCCCATGGAGATCATCGTGACGGTGACGGACCAGAACGACAACAAGCCCCAGTTCACCCAGGAGGTGTTCAGGGGCTCGGTGCCGGAGGGCGCTTTGCCAGGTAGGGGCCGGGCCGCGGCACCCCGGGGACCGTCCCGCTGGGGGACGTGGGTGCCCGTCCCCCCCTGACGAGGGTGCCGTGTCCCTCCAGGCACCCCCGTGATGCGCGTGAACGCCACGGACGCCGACGACGCCGTGGAGACCTACAACGGCGTCATCGCCTACTCCATCCTCAGCCAGGAGCCGCAGGAGCCCCACCGCCAGATGTTCACCATCAACAGGGCCACGGGCACCATCAGCGTCATCGCCAGCGGGCTGGACCGTGAGGTGGGCGCTGGGGGCGCCGCGGGGCTCGGGGAGCCGTGCTGGCTGCTGTGGGGCTGACGGCATCCGTCTGTCTGTCTGTCTGCCCGCCCGCAGCGCGTGCGGGAGTACACGCTGACCGTGCAGGCGGCCGACCTGGATGGCGATGGGCTGACCACCACAGCGCTGGCCATCATCGAGATCTCTGATGTCAATGACAACGCCCCCGAATTTGACCCCAAAACGGTAACTCGGAGCCCCAGCACTGGAGCAGGACCCTTGTCTCCGCGGGCCAGGGGACCAGCCTCGTGCACGGGTGGATCAGGCTCGTGCACGGCGGGGACCGGCCTCGTGCACAGCGGTGGGGGTGGTGGATCAGGCTCGTGCACGGCGGGGACCGGCCTCGTGCACAGCGGTGGGGGTGGTGGATCAGGCTCGTGCACGCTGCAGACGTGGCTCCGTGCCGGGCGGTCGCTCCGGGTGCAGAGTGGGCTGGTGCAAGGACCACGGGCCAGGGCCGTGGCACCCGGGCTCTTACCACTGCCCAACCCCGCAGTACGCAGCGGCTGTGCCAGAGAACGAGGCTGGGCGGGAGGTGGCCCGGCTGGCCGTGACGGACCTGGACGAGCCGGACACGCCGGCGTGGCGCGCCGTCTACTCCATCGTGCGCGGCAACGAGGGAGGCGCCTTCGCCATCGCCACGGACCCCGCCAGCAACGAGGGCGTCCTCAGGACCGCCGAGGTGCGTGTCGGCGCCGGGCCCCCCGCGGCCTCCCGCAGCCGCCCGGGGCCGGGTGACGATGCCCGTCCCCTCTCGCAGGGTCTGGACTACGAGGCCAAGAGGCAGTTCGTGCTGCACGTGGCGGTGGCCAACGAGGCGCCCTTCGCCGTGAAGCTGCCCACGGCCACGGCCACGGTGGAGGTCAGCGTGGAGGACGTCAACGAGGCGCCCGCCTTCGAGCCACCGACGCGGGCGGCCCAGGTGCCGGAGGACGTGCCGCTGGGGCACACCATCGCCGCCTACACGGCCCGCGACCCCGACCGCACGCAGGCCCAGAGGATCAAGTGAGCGAAGCGGTGCCGGGACGGAGGAGGGGGGGCGAGGGCAGCGCGGCCCCTGCCCCGTCCCCACCACGGCGCTGTCTCCCTGCGCAGGTACCTGATGGCGAACGACCCGGCGGGCTGGCTGGAGGTGCACCAGGAGAGCGGGCTGGTCACGGCGCGCGCCCCCCTTGACCGCGAGTCCCCCTTCACCAGGAACGGCACCTACGTAGCCGTGCTGCTGGCCGTGGACGACGGTGAGCCTGCTGCACAGCACCCGTGGGGGGCTGGTCAATGTGCTGTGCCTGCATCCCGGCTGGAATAAGCCCGGATCCACCCCGCGCGGTCCGGGGGGTCCCCGGCCAGCCCCCCTGCAGCGTCGCTCCTCCCCGCAGGCGCGCCGCCGGCCACGGGCACCGGCACCCTGCTCCTCACCCTGCTCGACGTGAACGACCACGGCCCCGAGCCCGAGCCCCGGGACATCGTCGTCTGCAACCGCAGCCCCCAGCCCCAGGTGCTCGCCATCGTCGACCGGGACCTGCCCCCCAACACGGCGCCCTTCCGCGCCGAGCTGGCCCACGGCTCGGCGGACAGCTGGGCCGCCGAAGTCAGCGGCGACGGTGAGGCTGGGGCTGGGTGCGCACGGGGCGCCGCCGGCCCGCACCCGGCGCCGCCTGACCCTCTCTCCCGCAGACGCCGTGACGCTGCGGCTGACGGCGCCGCTGGAGCAGGCGCTCTACAGCGTCTACCTGCGGCTCTTCGACGCCCGGGGCAAGGACCAGCTCACCGTGGTGGCGGCCCGAGTGTGCGACTGCGAGGGGCACGCCGAGAGCTGCGGCGCCGCGCCGCGACCCGCCG
>NW_020450929.1:81394-94026 GCF_003343035.1 Apteryx rowi | reverse complement strand
GCACAGCCTGCTCCCACCACCCTCCCAGGGCTTTCCAGGGTGCCCACAACCTCCCGGGGCATCCTTGGACCACCAAAAGTGCCCTCAGCCCCACCAGGGCCCCATGGACCTGCTAAGGCACTCATGGATTTCCTAGTGCGTCCATGGACCTTCCGGGGTACCCACCAGCCTCCCTAGGTCCCCATGGTCCTCTTGGGGCATCTTTGGACCACTAAAAGTGCCCTCAGACCTCCCGGGGCCCCATGGATCTCCCAGGATTTCTCATGATACCCATGAACCAGCCGGGGCATCCTTGGACCTCCCAAGGAACCCACAAACCTCCCAGGGTACCCGCAGACCTTGAAGAGCCCCACAGACCTCCCAGGGCACCCGGCTGACTCCCAAAGCACCCCGGGACCTTGAAAAGCACCCACAAACTTCCCAGGGCACCCGCAGGTTTCACAGGACACCTGCAAACCTGCCCAGGCGTCCTTGGGCCACCCAACCTCCCCCCAGACCTCGCGGGCCCCCGCAAGCCCTCGGAGAGCTCTCACCCCGCTCCCGGGGCACCCGGCGCGTCCCAAAGCCCTCCGAGGGCACCCAGGGACCTCGCGAAGCGCCCGGACCCGCACCGCGGCGGTGCAGCGCCGAGCACCGCGCCGGGGGGGCCGGGGCGGGGCGGCGCCGCCTCCCGTCGGGGCCGGCACCTGCGGGGCGGGACGGGGCGGGCCGGCACCGGACCCACCTGCCGCTCCGGGGCTGCAGCGCTCCGCTCCGCTCCGCCACCGGCTCCCGCTCCGGATCCCGCTCCCGCTCCGCCGCCGGCCCCCAGCGACCCCCGGTCCCGGTCCCCCCCCCCGGCGAGCTCAGCCCGCACCATGGGGTCGCGGCGGGGCTGCCCGGCCCCGCTGAGCCTCCTGCTGCTGCTGCTGCTGCTCCAGGTGAGGGGTCCGGGGATGGGACGGGATGGGACAGGACGGGACGGGCGGCAGGTGAGGGGCAGCGGGCGAGGGCTGATACCCCTCTCCTTCGCGGCAGGCCGGGAGCTGGCGGTGCGACGAGGCAGGACCCTGCCAGCCCGGCTTCACCGCCCGGACCTTCGCCTTCACCGTGCCCCGGGACAGCGTGGAGGTGGGCAGGACGCTGGGCCAAGGTAAGGCGCGAGGACGGGCCGGCGGGAGCACGGAGCCGTAGCCATGCGGATGGGCTCTGTTCATGGCTCCGGGGGCGGTGAGCGGCACGGAGCCATGGCCATGCGGATGGGCTCTGTCCGTGGCTCCAAAGGTGGTGAGCAGCACGGAGCCGTGGCCATGCAGATGGACTCCATGCACAGCTCCGTGGGTGGCAAGGGGCACGGAGCCGTGGCCATGCAGATGGACTCCATGCTTGGCTCCGAGGGCGGTGAGGGGCACAGAGCCGTGGCTGCGTGTTCGGGTGCCCAGTGCAGCGCCAGCAGTGGCAACGCACAGCTGCGCGTGGCTCCACGGCAGCGATGGGGACAGAGCTGTGGCTGCGTGTCCGGATGCTCGCGCGGTGCCGATGGTGGCAGAGCACGGCTGTGCGTGGCTCCATGGCAGCAATGGGGACAGAGCCATGGCTGTGTGTCCGGACGCTTGCGCGGTGGCAATGCACGGCTCCGCGGTGGCAATGGGGACAAAGCCAGCCGTGCCGGGGGAGCGCGGGCGCCGGGTGCTCCGCCGGCACGCAAGCGTTAAGGCGCCCAGAAACCAGGCGGCTGCCCTTTCCCCGGGAGCGCCGGGGCGGCGGGCGCTGACTCAGGCGCCGCAGACCTGTCGGGGCGGGCAGGCCTGGGCGTGGGGCTGTGCCGGGACTTGCGCCGTGGGGCTCCCGCGGCGGTGCAGCGCCGAGCTCCGCTCCTGGCGGCCGCTCGGGTTTCGCGGGGGCGAACCCTGCGTTTGGCCGCCCCCAGAGCCGCGGCGACGTGGTCGCTGCCCCGCGCGGCGGTGTGGCCGCGTGGCTCCCCGCAGCCCCCCGGCCCTGCCCCGGCGTGCGTGGGAGGCTGCGGAGATGTCGGCATCCCGGCTGTGCCGACACGAAATACCTGTTCCGGCAGGGCGGGCGCCCGGGGCTTGCCGGGGCGGTGGGTGCGCTCGCGTCAGCCCCTGCACGCGAGCGTCTTTAAAGACCCCGAGGCTCTTCCCCTCCCGGCACCGAGGCCGTGTGCCGTCGGGCGCTGGGGGCCCCGGGAGCTGTGGGGCGGCCGCGCAGCGCCGTGTGCCGGTGGGTTTGCTACGGGTAATGGTTGACGGTGGCACCAGGGGGGTGCGAAGCCTTGCCCGGCACACTGCGGGGGCTCCCCAAGTGCCCTCGGCGTGGGTGGCTGGGGCTTGGTGCTGGGGCCGGACCCTGCACCGTGCCTAGCGCATTCCAGGCTCGTCAGCTTTGTGGCTGATCATTAACGAAGCCTCTCGGCTCGAGCGGTCCGTGTCGGTCAGGGCTGTGCCCGATACCAGGCAACCTGCGGCCACGTGGCCCCATCGTGCCCTGCCGAGCTGGCCCGCGTCCCAGAGCCGCGGCCAGCCGGAAAGTCCCCACTTCCCGGCACTGGCGCTTCCAGGAGAGGCACGTGGGAGGCGAGGAGGGAAAGCTCCTGCGGCTGCAGCAGTGCCCGGCGGTGCCGCCGGCGGACAGCGAGCCCTCCGTGCTGCCCGGTGCTTCAAAGGCCTGGCCGGCGGGGTGGGCTGACGAGCTGGCCTGTAATTAGGCTGATTAGCTGAGCATCGTGTTTTCCCTCAGACAGGTCCGGATTGGCCCGGCTCAGGCAAACACCTGCACTGGGGACGCGGCCGGGGGCCTTCCCCGGCCCTTCTCGGTGGGTGCAACGAGCTGCGCTGAGCGCGGCTGGCGCGGCCGGCCAGGCGCGTCCTTGGCTCGCAGCCTCCCCCAGGGCTTTCCCACGGGCCCAGGGCTCTGCGGAGCCGCCGCAAAGGCCTGGCGCAGGAAGAGGCAATTTCCCCTGCGTTAATGCAGGCAGTAAAAGCTGCCCAGTGCATTAGTGCCCGGCGGGTGCCAGCGCTGCTGCCCGCATCATGCCGTGCCGTGCCGCAGCGTTGCGGCCGCCTTCGGGGTTCAGGGCCCCAGGAAAGCTCCCGCCGGCCTTGGGAGCGCTCCCGGCTGCGCCCGCTCCTGAGTCAGCCCCGGGCGGGTGAAACCTCGAAAGTCTGAAGTCAGGGCGAAACTCAGGGTGACGTCAGCCGGGTGCAACCTGCTCGGCGCACCTTGGCACCCCGGCGCGGCGCGCTGGACCTTGCGCAACCCTGGGCAGCGGGGCCGGGCGGCGGAGGCAGCACACAGACGCCCGGGGCGGTGGTGTCCGGCCACGCGAGTGGCTCAGCCTGGCCCCGGCAAGGTGCCCTTGGCCGTGCCGCCGGCGGAAGCGGGAAGCACGCGGTGCTTTGCCCAGGGCCCACGTCCCCGTGCCCCTGTCTCCCACGCAGGGGAGCGCAGTGCTGGCCCGGGATGGTGGGCATGGGTCGGGCATTGCTGCCTGTGGGCCGGGGGAAGCCCTGTCCTGGCACAGCCCAGGCAGGGGGGTTGGTGGGTTTTGGCTATCCAAGCCCCGTGGGTCGTGGGCAAAGCGTGGGGAACCGGGAACGGGTGGTTGCACACCTCATCGCCCCGGTGCTGAAGCCCCCGCGCTCTCCGCGCCCCGCCGGGGCGGTGCTGCTGCGGCGGGCCCCGCGCCCCCGCGGGCGTTGGGCTGCCAGAGAGTTTTCTTCCAGCGAGGAGCTGGAAAAACAGGTTGTGCACACGGCCAGGGCGGGAAGGGGGGGCCGCGCGGGCGCTGCACGCTGCGTGCTCACCGCAGCCAGCTGGTGCTGGGCCAGGTCGTGGGTGCTGAGCACTGTGTGCTTGCTGCATGCAGCCGGTGTGGTGCTGGGTGCTGAGCACTGTGCGCTTGTTGTGTGCAGCTGGTGTGGGGCCGGATGCTGAGCACTGTGCACTCGCTGCATGCAGCTGGTGTGGGGCCGGGTGCTGGGTGCTGAGCACTGTGCACTCGCTGCATGCAGCCAGTGTGGTGCTGGGTGCCAGGTGCTGAGCACGGTGCTCTCGCTGCATGCAGCCGGTTCAGGGCCGGGTGCTGAGCACGGTGCTCTCGCTGCCTGTGGGCTCCCCCTGCCCCGGGGACCCCTGGCCTGGCCAGCTCTGCCCTGCCCCGGGGGCCGGCAGGGGCCGGGGCACCGCGGCAGGGGCGGCTTGCCCCGTCCCCGTTCCCGTCCCCGCGCCTGTCGCCGCATTCCTGGGCTGCCGGGCGGCTGACGTCGCCGCGTGGTGCCGCGCCGGCGGGACAGGCCCCGGCAGCGACGGCACGGTTGCACAGGGTGCTGCAGGCGGCAGGCGCGGGGTGCCGGGGCCGTGCGGGCCGTGCCGGCGGGGCAGCCCCCCCGCCGCGCTGGGCGGCTCGAGCGAAGCACGGCCGGACAAAGGGCGTTTGTTCGGGGAGCCGCGGGCAGCGCGTCCCTGCCTCATGTGACGCCGGCCGAGCGCCGGCACGGGCGTCTCCGGCTGGGAAGTGCTGCTGGGGCGCGCGGGTGCCTGCGCCCCGCGGAGCTGAGCGGAGCCGGGGTACGGCGAACGCCAGACCCGGCGCAGCGGGCGCAGGGGCTTCATCCGCCCTGGCCCGTCGGGGATCTGGTGTCCCCAGGGAGCCCCTGGTGCCTGTCGCCCGCTCTCCCGTCCCCTCCGTGCAGGGTGACGTGTCCCTGGGCTGCCCCCGCTGTGCGGTGACCCCCACGCGGTCCCCAGCCACCCGCCTGCAGCGCAGCCACGTGGGTCTGGCCCGGCACCCACAGGGCAGCCCTGGCCCTGGCCGACCGCTGGCGTGGCTGGGTGCCAGCACAGGTGCCAGGGAAGGTGGCCTTGTTTTTATTTGAAAAGGAGCCGGAGCACCAGCACCCTCTGCCCGCTGCTGGGGGCACGGCCGCGAGGTGCCACATGTGGTGTGGCCATGCATGAAGACGGGCCGTGCCCAGGGACGTGCCGGGCATGGTGTGATAGAGCGGGGATGTGCTGCGCGCAGGGATCTGCTGTGCCTGGTGCCACGCAGCGGGGATGTGCTGTGCACAGGGATGTGCCGTGCACGATGCCGCACAACAGGGATGCGCGGGGATGTGCCGAAAGGGCAGGGATGCGCCGTGCGCGGGGATGTGCCGCAGGGATGCAGTGCGCAGAGCGCCCCGTGGCCGTGGGCAGGCAGGGACGCCACGGCACGGCCGGGCTGCGCTGCGCTCAGTCCTGCCGCAGGCACGGCAGCGACGCACCATGCGTGGCGCTGCACCGTGGGGTGCTCGGCCTCGGCGGGGCTCCCTGCCCACCCGCTCTCCCCTCCGCAGTGAGATTCACGGACTGTGCCGGGCAGCAGCGGGCAGCGTTCATCGCGGATGACACGCGCTTCCGGGTGCGCGCGGACGGCGTCGTCTCGGTGAAACGGCCCCTGCAGCTGCACAGGCGTGAAATTGCCTTCTCCGTCCACGCCTGGGACGCGGCGGGCAGGAAGCACTCGGCCCAGGTTACCCTCAGCAGACGGAGGCGGCACCGCCACCACCAGCACCCCCCGGTAAAGCGCCGCCCCAGCCCTGCTCCCAGGGCGCCCCTCGCCCTGCCCTGTCCCGGGGAAGAGGGCGCAAACGGCTCGGCAAGGCCCCGCGGGCGCAGGGCTGGGTGCAGCGGGCGCCTCCAGGCTCTCTGCCCTCCTGCACGCGCCGCGGCCCTGAGACGAGCTCCTCTCCCCGCAGGATGCGGCGCCCAGAGTGCTGGCCTTCCCCGAGCCCGGCCACGGCCTCCGGAGGCAGAAGAGGGATTGGGTCATCCCGCCCATCAACTGCCCGGAGAACGAGCGGGGGCCCTTCCCCAAGAAGCTGGTGCAGGTATGTGGCACCTCGCTCCCCGCACGGCCCTTGGCTGCTCCGCGCGGAGCGGCGTCTCGGAGCAGGGAGCCCCTCTAACCGCCCCCTCCGCCCGCCGCCAGATCAAATCCAACAAGGACAAGGAGACCAAGGTTTTCTACAGCATCACGGGGCAGGGGGCGGACAGCCCCCCCGTGGGCGTCTTCACCATCGAGCGAGAGACGGGGTGGCTGGAGGTGACGAAGCCGCTGGACAGGGAGGATATCAGCAGATACATCGTGAGTCGGGTGCCGGGGTGCCGGGGCGGGACGCGGCCCCGGGTCCCGGCCGCGGCTCTGACCACGCGCCTTGCAGCTCTTCTCCCATGCCGTGTCGGCCAACGGGCAGCCCGTGGAGGACCCCATGGAGATCGTCATCACGGTGACGGACCAGAACGACAACCGGCCTGTGTTCACCCAGCAGGTCTTCGTCGGCTACATTGAGGAGGGCGCGAAGCCGGGTACGTGGGCTGCGCAGTGGGGACTGGTGAGATGTGGGGCCCTGCAGCCCAGCTGGGCAGGACATGTGGAGATGTGAGCTGGAGCTGTGCAGACACCTGGCAGGGTTTGCCCTGCAAGTGAAACCTCTTCTGCTTGTCCCTGCGCCCAGGTACCTCCGTGATGACGGTGAATGCCACAGATGCAGATGACGGGGTGAACGTGGACAACGGCATCATCAACTACTCCATCCTCAGCCAGGAGCCACCGCACCAGATGTTCACCATCGACCCAGAGAAGGGCATTATCAGCGTCATCGCCACGGGGCTGGACAGGGAGGTGGGCGCCCACACCGTGTCCCGTGGGCCTGCATGGCAGCTCCATGCGGCACACCTGGGGAGGCAGTGGGGTTTGCTGCAGGGAGCTGGGGGACACTGGAGCTCTGGGATATGGTCAGTTTGGGGACACATTATCACTGTGTCACCATCCCCTGCTTTGGGGGTGTCTGGGGCCCCGAGTCCAGCGGGGGTCTGCGCTGGGGATGTTGCAGAGGGACCCCAGCCAGGGGATGTTGGAAAGCACGCCAGCAGGGACAGCCATGGCCAGAGAAGGGTGGAAGAGCAGGCAGGCGAGACCGGCACAGAGAAGGGTCTGTGGGGACAGGCTGCACTCATCCCTGCCCTAACCACGCTGATTTTGGCTTGCAGAGCACTCCCAACTACACGCTGATCATCCAGGCAGCGGACCAGGAGGGCAAGGGCCTGACCACCACGGCTACGGCCATTATCGAAGTCACTGACGCCAACGACAACACTCCCATCTTCGACCCCACCATGGTACCTGTCCCATCTACCCACGCTGGCTCCTGCGGGGACTATGGGGCACCTGGCTCCCTGGGCCACCAGGGCACAAACCCCACCGCCACGGGCACCTGGGACCACACAGGTGACCGGGCCTGTCTCTTCTTTTGCAGTACGAGGGGACGGTGGAGGAGAATAAGGCAGGGGTGGTAGTGGCCCGGCTGAAGGTGAAGGACCTGGACGTGCAGGGGTCCCCTGCCTGGCGAGCTGTCTACTACATCAAGAGCGGGGACCAGGACTATGACTTCAGCATCACCACCGACCCCAAAACCAATGATGGCATCCTCAGAACTGCCAAGGTGGGTTGTGCCACCGCATGGCTGCCCTGGGATAGATGTCCTCTCTGTAGGATCCAGGGTAACACCAGTGCTTCTCTCCTGTCTCACCCAGGGCCTGGATTATGAGGTGAAGAACCGGTATGAGCTTGTGGTGGGGGTGAGCAACGAAGTCCCGTTGACCGTGTCCCTCCCCACCTCCACGGCCAACGTCTTGGTGATAGTCAGAGACGTGAATGAAGCCCCCATCTTCATGCCCCCTGTCAAGAGGGTGGAGGTGTCGGAGGATTTGCCGGTGGGGCAGGAGGTCACGTCTTACACGGCCCAGGACCCGGACAAGGATCAGAGGCAGAAAATCACGTGAGTATGGGGACTCTGCGCACCAGCTGGGGGTTGCGCTGTTCCCAGGCAGGGGGAAAGCCAATGCGCCCCGGCATGCAGGGCTGTGGGCCCGGCGCCGGAGCAGCATGGGTGCCCATGGGCTGGGCTGCTCCTGCTGCGCCACGAGTCCGTCCCGGCTGCCGGAGGGGGGACGGTGGGGCCAAGTCCCCCTCGCTCACCCCGCGCTCACCCCAGGTACCGGATGGGCAATGACCCCGCGGGGTGGCTGGCCATCAACCCTGAGACCGGCATCGTCAGCACCACCCGGGCCCTGGACCGGGAGTCGGCGCACACCCTGAACAGCACCTACAAGGCCATCGTGCTGGCCGTGGACAACGGTAAGGCGCGCGCCCTCCCTTGCACCGCGGGGCACGTCCCGCCAGGCGTGGGGGCTCCCAGACACCCCCGGGGCTGCCGTCCTGCCCAGGGGCCCCGCTGAAGCCTGCTCTCCGCAGGGGCGCCGGACGCCACCGGCACGGGGACGCTGCTCCTCGTCCTGCAGGACGTGAACGACAACGGGCCTACGCCAGAGCCCCGTTTCTTCGACATCTGCAACCGGCAGCCCGAGGAGCAGATGCTGACCATCGTGGATAAGGACCTGCCGCCCAACACCTACCCCTTCCAGGCGGGGCTGGAGCATGGCTCCGGCACCAACTGGACCGTCAGGTTGACTGGCCAAGGTAGGTGCCATGGGGACATGCCGAACAAGGGCAGGTCCCAGCTGGAAGAGCAAGCGCTAGGTAGGGGCATCCCGGGGAGCTCGGCACCAAGGGTGTCCCCCACCCCGGGACCCTGGGCCTGGCTCCCAGCCCCGTCTCTCCTGCCTCAGACGGGCTGGTCCTCAAGCTGGTGAAAGAGCTGGAGCCGGGGGAGTACAGCATCTTCCTGAAGCTGACGGACGGGCAGGGCAAGGCGCAGGTGACCTTGGTCAAAGCCCAGGTGTGCGAGTGCGAAGGGGCGGCCAAGAACTGCGAGCGGCGGGCGTACGTCGCCGGCGGGCTGGGCGTCCCCGCCATCCTGGGCATCCTGGGGGGCATCCTGGCACTGCTGAGTGAGTATGGAGTGGCGGGAGATGGGCCGGAGGGGACGGGGATGGGGACGGGACCACCCTGACGCCGCTGGCCTGCTCCCCACAGTCCTGCTGCTGCTGCTGCTGCTCTTCGTCAAGAGGAGGAAGGTGGTGAAGGAGCCGCTGCTGCCGCCCGAGGACGACATGCGGGACAACGTGTACCACTACGACGAGGAGGGCGGCGGTGAGGAGGACCAGGTGGGTCAGGCGCGTTGCGGGCTGTGCCCTGTTGCTCCCTCTGCCACGGCCGTGATGGGTGTTCAGGGTGCGCGAGGTCCCCATGGACCTGCTCGTCCCCCCGGCTCCCTGCCTGCCTTGGCGGTGGCCCCAACCTCCCCTGCCCGGGGAGGGTCTCGCTGGTGGCCTGTCATCCCCTCACGTCCCCCCGCCGCATCCCCGCGCAGGACTATGACCTGAGCCAGCTGCATCGTGGGCTGGACGCCCGCCCTGAGGTCATCCGCAACGATGTGGAACCCCCGCTTATGGCAGCCCCCCAGTACCGGCCCCGGCCCGCCAACCCCAATGAGATCGGCAACTTCATCGACGAGGTGAGCCCCCGTGCCCGCAGCCCCCCCGTGCCCACGGCCACGCCGGGCCCCAGCCCACGTCGCCCCTCTCCGCCCCCAGAACCTGAAGGCGGCCGACACGGACCCCACGGCCCCCCCCTACGACTCGCTGCTGGTGTTCGACTACGAGGGCAGCGGCTCGGAGGCCACCTCGCTCAGCTCCCTCAACTCCTCCGCCTCCGACCGCGACCAGGACTACGACTACCTCAACGAGTGGGGCGGCCGCTTCAAGAAGCTGGCGGACCTCTACGGCGGCGGCGAGGAGGACGACTAGAGCCCCCCCGCCGCCCCCGGCCCGGGCGGCCGCCACAGCTCATGTCATTTCAGCCCCTCGGACTCAGGCCGGCACGCCTGCCCTGCCCCGGCTGCAGGGCGGGCGGCTGAAATTCCCTCGGACACCCCTCGGACCTGTCATCTGCGTCCCCCTTCTTCAGTGCAGGGAAAGCTCAGGGTGGTGGGTTAGCAGGGCTGGAGGGGGATCTGGGAACTTCCAGCCGCTGCCTCCCACCCCGGTGGTCCCCACGGTGGTCCCCGCAGTGGTCCCCGTGGTGGCCCAGGGTCTCCAGCTGGGGGACGCACTCAGCCTCACGAAATCGTGGTTGCACCAGGCTTTGCTTTGGGACCTGCCCTGACATCAGCCCGGCGTCCTCCCGGCTCGGACGTAGAAGACGCGGCCTCGCCCCACGCGTTCGTGTGCACAAACTTGCTCTCCACATCGTTTTACTCATTTCCCTTCCGCTGCAGCGGCTGGCCCGTGGGCTGCGCCGGCCTTCCTGCCCCGTGGGGCTCCCAGCCCCCATTTCAGGTCCCGAAATTGCCGCTGCGCTGGTGACTGGCCACGCTCGGCCTGCCGGGGTGCGCGCCAGGGAAGTGTGACGGTCCCAGTGCAGCCGGACATTGTGCCTTTGTGTGAGACTGCTCGTGCGTGTGCTGCAGTGGGGAGAGGTGATCCATAATACGCAGCCTAATGATGCGCCATTCTCGTTACGGGATGTATGATAGAGAATTATATTTGATATGGGAGTTACAGGCAGATTTCTATTTTTCTGTATACCAGATTACAATATTATTTCCTTCTGTGTTGTGAAATGTGTAATTGTGCAGCTGATAATAGACGCTTTTGAAAATCCAGTGGCTTTACTGCAATTCTAAACTGTGTTTAACTGTCATTATATTTTGTACTTCTTATTATGGGAAAAGGGGTTGATGCAGATTAGACCAGCAATGGTCTAGTGTTAATTTGATCATCTGTTTTTATATAAAATTGAAAGAATAAATTGTTTTAAGAAAACCAAGAGCCCTTTTCTTGTGTGCTTAGCTCTGCTAGTTTCACCACCCCTGTCCATGCTCTGGAGCCCTAGAGAGGCTGTGGTTGAACAACCCTTCCCTTGCAGTGGCCTCTACCAGCAAGAGTAAAGGGCTCATCCAGCCATGCAGGTGGGTGGGAGGGAGACAGAGCAATGCCCAGGCACGCGTGTTCTCAGCACCAGGGACTGCGAGGAGGGCTGGATGGAGCAAATAGCTGGGGCATGGTTTTAGCTTGCTCCCGAATCCTTCCAGGAAGAAGGTGCGGAAGACTGCATAAAAACAGGGCTTTGTGGTGCGGTGTCTTATCGTGGCGGCTGCACCCTGTGTGCTCAGTGACTGGCACCGTGCCCTGCCCTGCTGACCCACACAGGCGAAGTGAAACAGCAGCAGCAGCAAGGCAGTGAGTAAGAGACAGATCACGGATGTTTGCCCAACGCTGGTAATTGCTCTGACCTCCCTTTAACAGCCTTGCCTTGTAAGGAAATAAAACCCCCAAATTACATGCCCCACAGTGCCTGCGTGCTTTTCCACATGCAGCAGCCTAGGAGGTAGGCAAAGGCATCCTGGTGGCAGTGCTAGACACGCAAGGTGCTAATGTACAAGCTTTGCAATGCCGTTGTTATCTGTTTATCCCTAAATTAGTGTCTGGCCATGGCACTAAGAGCAGGCTGTAACTCCCTGCCTTGCCCACCTTCCCCACATGCTGATTGTGATAGTGCTAGGTGTTTGGGCTGTCCTTTCACCGACAAGACTGCTGGCTTCTCCTTTCCCGAAGTCGCTGACTTCTGCTGGATACAGGCTGGAGCCTCACAGCCCGGACAAGCCTTGGCGTGGAGGAGCCCCGTGTCCCTGGTGGCTGCATCTCCCCAGGCATCGCAGCCCCATCTGCTGCCACCCGCTGCTGAGATTTGGTAGCGATTGCTCCGGTCAGCGCGGGCGGGTTATTCCTCGCCTCTGTCTGCAGGAAGAAATGCTGATAGGCAGGGATTTTTTCCTGAAATACCTGGCTTGCTGGCGTGGTTGGTACTGTTGGCACCTGTGACCGGTGGGATCAGAGACACCCACACCGCAAGCCTGTCATTTAGCCACCCCGACGGGCAAGAGGGAGCTGGCTAGGCTGGTCAGGGGACAGCTGTGTCCTAAGCGTGCCCTGCTGCAAAGAAGACAAACCCAAGCCTGTAGTGGGTGAGACTGCTGCTAGCAGTGCGGGGGAGGCCGGGCCCGGGGTGCTGCAGCGCTGCGCAGGGGCAGGAGGGAGGCGAGGGGGCGGCCTGCCCGCACCACTGCGGTAGGACCCACAGCACACACCAGCCGGAAGAGGGAGGATGGACAGTTTGTGTGATCTCATCCCCGGTGAGCTCTGAGCACACCCCAGGCTGTGGGGACAAGGAGTGAGCAGCCATGGCCCGCGTGGGGAGGGCGATGGATGCAGTCAGGCCATGGCCCAAGATGGCGCCAGCCCTTCACCCCAGAGCGTCAGGGGAGCGGGCCCGACCCTCCCAAAATGGCGGCGGGCACCCGCCGCGCTCCCCCCAAGATGGCGGCGGGCTCGACCAGGCTCCTCCCCACCCACGGACTCTCAAGATGGCGGCGAGCTCCACACCACTCCTCCCCGCGGCGTCGCCCCTCCCAAGATGGCGGCGGGCCCCGCCGCGCCCCTCCCTCCCCCTCGGCCGCGGCCCCCAAGATGGCGGCGGGCGCGCCGCCGCAGCACAGCAAGATGGCGGCGGGCGTGGAAGTGGAGCGGGTGGTGGAGGCGTTGGAACTGCTGCTGCGGCAGCCCGCGGGGGCCAGTGAGCGGGGCGACGGCGGCGGCGGCGACGACGACAAGGACGGCTGGGCGACGGAGAC
>NW_020450929.1:37401-80974 GCF_003343035.1 Apteryx rowi | reverse complement strand
CGCCGCACCCGGCGCTGGGCGCCCCGCTGCTCGCCCGCCACCTCGGGCCGCTGCTCGCCGCCCTCTGCCTGCTGGGCCACGGCCCCCCCGCGCACACCCAGGTCCGTGGCCGCCTCGCCTCGCGCAGTCTGGGTGGAAAAACACCCCTTTTTGCGGCACGCCGCGGCCTAGCTTTGCCGCAGGAGCGCCGTCCATGCCAGACTGCCCCACGGCCAAAAATCACAGCTCCGCACCTTGCGCCCGTCCTCGGGGGCCGCCCCGCTCCCCCCGGGGAAGGTGCTCGCCGCTGCCGGCCTTGGCCGAGCCCCCCCAGGGGCACCGCGAGCGGGCAGCACGGAGCGGATTTGTCCCGAGTTGCCCAATGCTGGGTGGAAATAGCCACCTGCTGGGACGGGGATTTGTCCTAAATTGCCCAATGCTAGGTGGAAATAGCCACCTGCTGGGATGGGGATTTGTCCTAAATTGCCCAATGCTAGGTGGAAATAGCCACCTGCTGCACCCTGGGGCAGTGCTGCGGTGGGGCCGCGGCCGGCGCTGGGCTCCTGCCCCCTCCGAAGCGGCTGGCTCCCGCCTGGCTGCTCGTTAGAGCCAGAAAACGCTGTTTCACCTAGAGTTTGGGCTGGAGAGCTGGTGAGATGCCCGGGGGACGCCAGCACCCTGCCGTCCTCCCCGGCTGCGGCAGCGCCCCTTCCCCGCACCGGGCCCGCCTGACGACCTCGGGGTCCCTCTGTTTCAGGGCGTTTCGGAAGAGGAGCGAGCCCAGTGCAGGGAGACCTTGCGGCAGGTCCTGGATCGCGTCTACCAGCCCCTGGCCGTGCAGGAGCTGCTCATCCTCCAGGGCGGATCCAAGCAGGTACCAGGGCTGCAGGGGAACCCGCACCCGCTGCGAGAGCGCTGGCTGCTGAGCCCTGCTGGTCCTCTCCTCTCCGCACCTCGGAGGGACAGCGGTGAAATGCTGTGTGCTGGGTTCAGCTGGAGACAGGCAGAAGGACACACAGCATCTGTTTAGATGCTTTTTCATCCCAAAGATTCTGTGTTATTTGTACTCGGACTGTGGACTAGGAATTAATTTATTTTGGTAAAATAGAGCAGGCAGCTGGGAGGGTGCTTTAAGCGTGTCCTTGCTGTCAGGTGCCATCAGGTGATGGTGGTGTCTCAGCTCAGGTGAATCCAACAGTCTTACCATTGCAGTGTGTGCACGCTATGTGTTGCAGCATCCTGCGAGTGGATTTCCTACTGTCCTGGGAATTTTCTTATAGCGTAAAGCCAGTTTGGTGCAGTACAGCTTGCTCTCTGGATGCCGCATGAATACCTGGAACCCGTTGGGTGTGCGTTGGTCGCTCCTCAGCGGCAGAAGGCCAGGGACCCCTGTGCTGGAGCTCTGTGTGTGTGCGAACTCGGGGACTCTCATCACAGCAAGTGCAGCCTCGGCTGAGCAGTTGCATCTGTTTTGCCTGGCCTAGCACAGTGCCTTCTGCTTCATAACTTCCCTATTTTCACTTGACAGAGAGTCACTGTTAAGTCTCCAGGGCTAAGTGGTGCTCACTTGATGCTGACAGATTTTTTGTGGCTGCCTTTTCAAAGGCTGCCTTGTGGCAGTGGGAAGTAGGTGACCTCTGCAAAGACTAACATTGCTTTTGGAAGGTCTCTGGGAAAAGGACTGCTTCCCAGCTTTGGACGCGCACGTCCATCTGCTGCGGTGCAGTTCCAGCTCACGGCTTGGGGTCGGGTCAGCCGGGAGCTGCTGGTTGCACACAGGGTAGCTCAGGCTGACGGTCAGGGCAGCTCTCCGCAGCTGCGGCTGTGCTGGTCTGACTGGTTGGCTGGAATCGAAGGTGATTCCCAAGCAGGTGGGACATGGGGGACGGCCACCTCGTTTGGAGACTGTCCCATAGGGCTGGTAGATCCGAGCTGCAGCTCGTTGTCACTTCGCACTGCCGCTGTAAAGGCGGGCAGCTGCACTCACTGAGCACTTCCTCTGCTCCCCCTGGAGCTCTGGGATAAAAGCAACATGAAAGAGCAGCGTGCTGCAGAGCTCTAGGCACCAAATCTCATTAACTGAGGCAGCTGGGCACTTCCCATTGCTTCTGAGCATGCTGAGAAGCCCGTGGCCTTGGACCTACAGTGCTCTGGTCTTATTTCATATTGTTTCCTCCCCAAACCTTCTTTTCTTGAAAAAGCACACACTTTGGTTCTTTCATGCAAAACCAGGGGTCTTCCCATTAGACAAAAGCTGAGTTGGTGTTCTCCCTCCCAGTAAAGAAGTGTTAGCTTGCCTTGTTCCTCTGGGCGTCCGAACAAACACATCTGTCCAAACTGCTCCTTTTGCAAGTTTGCAGCCTCTGAGCAGCTCTGCCGTTCGTACCTGTCCCAAACACGTTTCTTTGATTGACCATGTAGCCTCTGGATTCGTGGTGCCACCTCCTCAGCACAGCGCTGCATCCAGTGATCGCAGGAGTCACAAGTGCTGTTCTGTGTATTAAATCTGACTTGTCCCATGACCCCCCCCCCCCACACCCCAATGCGTCGCTTCAGTAATGAAACAGTCAGATTTGATGCATGACCCTGAGATTTTAATTAAAGGAAGAAAGCTCTGCGTGAGAGGTTGCTCCTGGGAAGGTTAGTTCCTCTCATTAAGCCCTAATTCTCTTTGTGCCACTAGATGATGAAGTGATTTATTTAAAATATTTTCCCTGTCCTGCGCTCCTATGTCATCTCAAGTCCTCCAGGGCAGGGAGCGCTTTATTTTGCCTGTTAGTGAGGGTTGAGCAGGAGCGTGCGCTGGGGAGAACGTGCTTCTTAGCCTGCTCCTTTGTTTCCTTTCAGAGATCGGCCGCTCCTGGGGAGGACGCAAAGCCAGCCCTTGCACAGGCTCCAGCGTGGCTGCGGCGCCTCTGTGGTCAGCTGCTCTCAGAAAGGCTGCTGAGACCCAACGGGGTCCAGGCGGTGGTTCGGGGCATCATGGAGGGGACAGGCGGTGAGTAGGGTGCTCTGATGCTGCTGTTGGTTTCCAAAATCACTGATGAAAAGAGACTCTGATGGGTCTAAGACGTTTCATCCCATGACAAGCCCAGAAAAGGTAGCACCATTAGAATCCTGAAATAGGAAATCACTTTTATTAGGCTAATAAACTAACTTCTGTAAACATTTGCACTGAGTTTGCCTCTGATTATGAAAGGGTGTTGAACTGTGAGTGTCTTTCACTCAAGGTTAAAGGTTTTTGAGGTCCTCACTAAAAGCCGCAGTTCCTGAGTCCCACAGTCGTCAGTGCTAAAGCCTCTTCCAGTCAATACCAGTCTAAAGACACCGTCCAAACGCTACCTCCCTCCTTTTTTTGGCTCTTATGCCTATTTGTGAAAGTTGCTTTCCAGTATCAAAGGCCTTGGACAATCTTTTTTTCCCCTTCCCTCACTAAGCACAGGTGTCTCCTGAAATATGCTCAGTTTAAAGAGGTTACTAAAAGCCAAAAAGCCAGTTCTTGGCCAGAAACATCTGGCTTCAGCCAAAACTGGCTCTGCTGTTTGCTCTCAGTGTGAGCTGATCTTGGCTTTCTCCTGGCGTAGCAGGTGGCACTGGTGCTGAAGCAGCAGCTGTGGACTGGAGAAAATGTGATGCAGTTGCAAAGGTCCTGGCCGCCTGCCCTCAGCAGTGTCTTTCCCTTGAGGATTACTACAAACTCGTATGCCCCCAGGTAGGCCCTTCTCTTCTGCCTCCCTGCAGCACCTTGGCTGTGGCCATGAGATCAGAATTGGGACCACTCTTACAGTATAGCCAGCTCCCAGGTTGGAGTGTGTCCATACTGCATTTAGTAGAGTTTCTGCTCGAATAAGGCCTAACTCGAGCCTGGCTGCTCCGACAAGGTGATGTGTTTGGCGCTCTGTCAGTGGGACGTGTTTCCATCCCATCTTGCGTTTTCTGTATTTGTTTGAAATACTGAACAGTGCTGCCTCATCACATGAGCTGTTCAGCAGTGCCCTTCAAGGAACTTTATGCCGTGGAGTTCTTGCTTCCAGCCCTTGGCTATGGAAGTTGTGCAGGCTCTTTGTGTGAGGCCAGAAACGCGTCTTCTGTTAACCTGTGTGCAGGGAGGAGACCTGCCTCTTCCCAGGGTAGAATGTCATGCTAAATGCTCCAAAGCAGCCCTGAGGAGGCTTTGCGGTCTCTGCTGCTGTTGCAAGGAGTTGGCCTGCGCCCCTCCTCAGGGGCTGCTAATCCGGACTTTCCTTCCAGATTCTGGATTTGCTGCACATCCAGGATAAACTGACAGCGCGCCAGTTCCAGAGAGTTGCCACCACTACGCTTCTCACCATGGCGAAAGGGCACCCTCAGCTGGCAGAGAAATACCTGCTTCAACCCATGTTGGCGCCACTTCTCCGATGCTCCGATACTGCAGGTAACAGCTGGTCTTTGCTGGCTCTGTAAGGGGCCATACCAAACCCCTAATCGGAGAAGAAGGGTCTGATTTCTCTTTCGGCTGATCTTCATCCTTCCCTTAGAATTTCCTCAAGGGCTGGTGACTTGGCTACTGTGTGTGCAAGGCCCAATTTGTCACTTCTGGACATGTCTCTGCAACTAGATGCACCATATTTTCTAGCGCTCGTGTCAAACTCCCCTGTAGTTTGAGAGTCAGGTAGCAGGATGTCTATCCTTCTCTTTGGGAAACTCTCCCACAGTCTGATGGTCTTGTTTTGGGCTGCCAGATGGAAGCCATCGGTTCCTCACGCTGACTAAGCAGCTTTCAAAGCAATAACCCATCGAGAACTTGTGGTATGCTTTGATTTACCTGTAACCTTGCAGAGTTTACAGCACTACAGCGATATTTAGCACAGGTACTGAGGGCTCCTTGGTGCCCGTGCTGCCCTGATGGAGGGAAAACATGAAAACTATCAAACTGCTTTTTGGTGCTGCTGCCTTGGGCATGGTGAAGTTGTCCTGCGGGAGAGTCCTCAGCGTGTGGAAGTGCTGATACTTCTGCTCTTTGCTTTCAGAGATAGCAGTGGAAGATTTATCAGGAGGGACTGTGCTGGTGAAAGAGGCAGAGCTCGGCAGATGTGTGGAAGATGTGTTCAAGGTACCTTGTCTGATTTGGTTCTGAGGGTAGGTGAGGGTGCTACTCTAGGAAAAAAATGATTTGAGACTTTCTGAGCCATTCAATATGTGTTTTAGACCATGACAAACCAGTGTGTCTCATGCAGTCGTGGTGCTGAAACAAGGCTTAGAGTTGCACAGAATAACCTTGCATTAAGTACTGCAGTGGGGCCACTGCAGCTTTATGATAGATTCCAGAGGTGTTGCCTTAATCCCTTCAGGCGTTCTCACCCCAAAATGTTCTGCAAGATGGCACTGAGCTTTTGCGGGTTATTTTTTTTTCCCTGCTGTCTTTCTGGTGCATTGCTGAAGGTAAGAAAAGAGTTTGAGCTGCAGTCTAATACTGAGGAGTCTCCATGGTGCTGTCATATCCTCTTCCTCCATTCGCTGCAGCAGGACTTTGCCCTTTGCTAAACTGCATAGTTTTCCACAGGACAGTTGTGTCTGGTTAGACTGTCAGAAAAGCTTCAGGACTCAGGCCTTGATCATAGCTCAGGTAACCTCGGAGCGGGCAGCGCGGCAGGCAGCAGACAGGGCGCTCTCAGCAGGAGTACTGCTGGCCTCAAGCATTGCCTTGGGCAGCCAGGGCCCGTCTGAGATGAGCTGCTCACTCAGCAGCATCAGAGAGGCGCAGCTGTCAGTGAGAAGAATACTTCTGATCACAGGGAGCGTTACGTAAGTGCTAAAATTCTGCAGAAAACCTAAGTTTTCCTCCCAGGCTGTCCTTGACTCACCCTCCTCTTAGTGCCTCTTGCCTCAGTTTCCTTACCTTATCGCGTGGATAATGTGGCTAATACAGCGCCCCGCGTTGCCTTTGCAGGGCGGAAGACGCGCTGCCTTCCGCTGCTGCTCTCCTTGCCTCCCCGAGGTCTGCAGAGGGCAGTCTGAGCCAGAGCGCCGGAGCAGCCGGCCCGGAGCTGGAAGCTTTTCTGCAGTTCCCGCAGCATTAACCCCTGGCAGGCAGAGGGACAGCAGGCAGCTCTTGTGTTGGGTCAAAACGCTTCCGAATGAGTGACCTGGAAAAGGAGGCACTGGGGAGGGAGGTATCGCCAACGACAGGCTGTGCGGGACTGCTCAGCCCTGCAATGCGAGCAGGCTGGCAGGGTCCCCTCGGCACATCACTCGCAGCCGGTGATTATGCAGCTAGTCAGCAGCGAAGGGTTCACAGCAGGGGCTTGAGAAGCGAGCAGGTTCAATGCACCTCTGAGACTGCTGAGCTGTCACTGGCGTGAAAAGGAGAGTGAAGGTGAGCTCAGAGGGCATCACGGAGCCGGAGGAGGAGGAGCGGCGGCGGGGCTGGTGCAGTCGCTCACCCGGCATTGCTGCCTGCGGGGCAGGGCACAGCACCGGCGGGGCGCCGCGTAGCGGGGGGTGCTGCGTTGGGGGCACAACGCCCGCTGGGCCAGGCCACGGAGATGTCTGCTCGAGTATTAGCTCTGCGTCGTTTCCAGACTGCAGCAGACAGCAATTATCCTGTTGGCTCGGGGCTGCTGTTGTGAAACAGAGGAGAGCAATGGGGCGCAGGGGAAAAGAAGGGTGGTCAGTGGCTCAGCCCCATGGGAGACATGCTTAGTCACTCGGACACCTGAGGTTAGGACCCAAAAACAGGAAAGAGACTGGTTGGAGGAAGGAAAGCAGCGTGTGGGTTATTAGCCATGATTGTGCATAACTGCCTCAGGTGGGGTCAACCAGGAAAAGCGAATGTGGGCTTACTGCTTCAGCACGGTTTTGAGGTTGCTGCCTCGTTGGCCCTTCTGCGCTCGGTGAGCGCTGGGTCAGTGTGGTTAGAGGGAAGCGGTCCCCGTTGCTCAACCTGCTTCACTAATCTAAGCTCTATCTTCAATATAGCTTTCAGATACCTGAGCCCACCCCTTCGCTCCGAGCCTTGAGACCCTGTAGGCGAGGTTGTACTCTCATAAAGCGTGGGACCAGAATTGTTACGTCTGATATCTAAAGATCTGCATTGTCGCCTAAAATTATGTGCTGAAGTCAATTCTGTGAGGCTCCTTAGTCTGTCGTACAAGAGGCCAGGCACGATCCCTTAGTCTAGCAGAAAGGATCTGCAGGAGGAGTTCCAGACTCTCTGAAGAGATTAACTTTGGATGTTATGTAAAGCTTATTGCGGTTGCTCAGAGCAGTTTTTGGGTCCCCACGTCACTCCTCCCAGAGGAGCCCTCGCCCAGGAGCAGCTTGGCAAACCCTGCTTTGTCCCATCGCAGCTTCTTTGCTTTTCCGCAGGCAGCAGCAATGCAGCCTTTCTGCATTTCTTCTGGTTGCAGGCAGTTGCATGTCAAACCTCAGGAAATGTTTCGCCTCATCTCTGCCCCCAGTAGTCCATTTTCTCCTGGTGAAATTCCTTTAGTCTATCTGTCAGATGACTAAAGGAATTGCAGTGGGTCTGGTCCCACTGCAGAAGGAAGGTACTTTCCTATACGAAGAGAAGAAATGAGTAGCTTGTTTTGCAGGGAACATACTGAGTGTAACCCCATGACATGGGTTTCTGTGTGCATGATGTTAATTTTAAAACCGTGGGTGGGTAATGCTGAGCATCCAGCAATCTCATTTCCTAATCTCTGGAGCTGCCCTCATGTGGTATAGGACCTGGAGAGAGATGCAGTCAGGCCTTAGAGCTGATCTATGTGATGGGTGGCGGGTGTTCAGCAGTGCAGCCCTTGGCTCTGGCGGTTGCGGGAGAGGTGTTCTCCATTCTTGCGCTTCCTTAGAAGGAATAGATCTCTTCCGAAGGGCTGTTTTGCGGAGGCTTCTCTTCTGAAATCCTCTCTCCTATCTCCCTTTTCTGCCATGCCCACCAGTATCACCAGTGCCCAGTGAGGCAGCACAGAAAAGGCTGCGCGCGGAGTCGCGGTCAGCGTTATCACGAGCGTGAGTCTTGCCCTGCATCGTCTCCGAGAGCTGTGCGTGGCCCGTGATGGTGTACGGCACGGCGCAGAGGCTGCGCGGGGAAGGGGCAGCTAACCGTGTTGCAGCAGCCTGTCACCCAGCGCCAGCTGCAGCATTAATGCGGGAGAGAATGCAACAGGAGTGCCCTGATGGCTGATCCTGGGCTGGAACGTGGCCTTCTCGGCTGACTAGGGCGCAAAGCCTGACCTAGATAGCCAGTCATCAGCGCCGTGCGCCAGGCTTCGCTGCCTGCCCTGAGAGCAGCAGCGGAGCCTCGTGCCGCAAGCTCCAGGCCAGAAGGACATCTTGAGCCAAGGAATCCAAGCAGCTAGTGACTGGCTGCCTGGCATGCCCCTAGGCGGGCTGAGCTTTTAAATGCTGCGATTGTTGTAGTATTTTGTGTACTAGCGATCTGTTGTAACTAGCCGGCAGGCAGAGACCAGTCTGGAGGGCTGCTCTGTGGCTGCCGTTCACAATGAAAATGTCTCTGGAGTTTGGGGCGGATCCCTCCTTAATGGCATAGTGCTTTAGGCCTGACAGCAGTGAGATTAGTGATGGAGACTCCAGCCTGCAGATTTGCGGGGGTTTCTTGCCTAGCAAGTGTCATTTGATGCTGAGTGGGAAGCCATCCTTGGGGCTTCATCAGGGAGGCTTTGTGTACAAAAGGTTCTGGTTAGGAAGAATGGCTCCGTAGGGATTAGTACGGGCAAAACATCAGTTTGCATCAATACAGCAGGCCAAAACACTATCAAGAAAATCTCCTTCCTTGCTCTCATACCTGTGTTGTCACACTGCCTCTTGCAGGCAAAAACTCCCCTTCGGTTTGTCCCCTGGGTACTTCCAGCCCTGAAAGCAGGCCCTTGCGCTCTAGCTGCTGATGTCGAAGGTGTGGATTGTGCTCTGGTTTGAAGGGACAGCATCTTCTGAACAGGTAGTTCACCAGTCTACACAGCTGGAAGTCCCTTGGAGAACTTGTTAAGAGATGTTTTTCTTTTCTCTAAGCTCAAAGGGATAGAGGGAGATAGAGCCTAGAAAAATGTGGATTTGATCATCACCAAAGCTGTAAACCCTGAGTCCAGCTGGGCAAGGCTTGCTATTTAACAGTCTTCTAAACTGAGCTTTCCCAGCATTATGGCATTAACTGACGGTGTCTTACATGGCTTTTGTACTTGGGCAATTCCTTTAAAGGTTTCAAAAGGAAACCCTACGTCATAAGACTTCTACGAGCACTTTTCCTGTGCTCTGTGCGCAGCCATGTAGCACTTGTGAGCAGTGAGCTGGTAGCTGCAGCTTGAGTGGGAAGAGGTGGTGGCTTTGGTTGAGAGGGTTTTTGCACTGGCTCAGGAAGGTGTTGCTTGGGATGGAGGAGAGGAGTGTGGCTCTGTAGCCTCCTCAAGCCCTTACACCAGCCTGCACCTCCCAGGCACTCTGCATCCCACTTGGTCAGCTCAGCACACGTCAGCCCAGCTGCCCTGCTAGGAACTGATCTCTGGAACTGGAAACTTGACTCTGGATGCAGCATTTCCATAAAGATTTGCTAATTCAAAAGTGCCTAATGCATCTGTCTGTAACTTAAGATCTTACCCCTGAGACTTCCTGAATAGCTGGCTGCAGTGTTCCTATAGCTTGGAGCGCTGCTGCGATTAAGCAAATGCTAGAAGAAAGACGGTGCTCAAGGCTGCTTTTGGAACAGAGTACAGCATGACCAGGGAAAACGGGCTTCAGACCGAAAAGAAGAGATGGTTGTAAATTCTCTGCCATCCTCTCTGGTGGCAGCCTTTCTGGGCACAGACATGCTTACTGTCCTTTGCTTTGCTTTTGCTCTGCTCCATGCAGGTGTTTGACTCTCTTCTGTGTGCCCGTCTCTCTCTCTAGGTGTATGTAGTTGGAAACGACAGCTCTAGCCTGCTGCTGGGATCCTTACGGTCAGTCCTGGGAGTGGTTTTCTCTCTCTATTCCTTCGCCAAGCAGAGTGTGTCCTACTTACGGTAAGGAAGGATTGTGCAGAACTACTTCTGGGGTTTCTTCTTCTCTGTGGTGCCCAGCTCGGAAGGACATGTCCTGCAAGGATAGGCACAGAACTTGAGACCAAATTTCTTACCCTGAAGAGCTCTCATTCAAAGTAGGCAGTGACCACAGGCATACGCACAGTGCACAACCTCACTGCCAGACCTGTGCCCAGGGAAACAGTGCTCGCATTAGTTTTTGTCTTCCCTGAAGCCACAGCGTTTGCTGTAGAGGCAGGCATGCCCTACAGGAGCCCGGGGACCATGGGTGTAACTCTCCTGCAGGTGGCCCGCCTAGAAGGAAGGATTGTGTTTGCCTAGGGATAGAGAAGGTAATGCAGGATCTGGCTAGGTGTAGAGGGATTTAGAAACAGAATAAAAACAGGATAAAAGAGCTTGAGCTCTGACTCTTTGAAATAAAGGATTCCCCCCTGTCTGGGATCACCCTCTCTGCCTCTCTCAGCAGCTGTGGACATCTTGCTTTGTGCCCCGTTCCCCCATGACTGATGTATGATGGTAAGCAATGCATACGTCGGTCATGGTGGCAGCGGTAGTGGTGACCAGGTGCTGGCTGTCCTCTCTCCTTTCTCCTCCCAGGCTTTCCCTGGGTTGTCCTGAATTTGGGCCGCTCTGGTAAATACAGTCTTGGTGGGTTTATGCTAATGCTTTGGTGATATTGGCCCGTGGGTGCTGGAGGTTTTCCCTCCAAAGTTCTATGTAGATATGGCCTCTGCTATTATTAAAGACATCATTAATCATTTCAAAAAGCAGTGAGTGCTCTGGCAAGTTCTTTGAACAAGCCAAGTTAACACTCCTGCTGGGTGAGCAGAATCACTGCTAGGTTCTCTCTTTACAAAGGAATTTGGCAGGGGTGTCTAAAACCACAGCTGCCTGGAAGTGTTCGGGTTTCCAGACCCCTGGCACAGCACTGCAACTCAATCTCATTAACCTGCATCTTTACTTGGCAGGAATTTGTATGCCACCTTCCTGTGATCCCCATCTCCTTCCTCCTCTCCCTTGGCACAGCCGACAGCTCGGTGCTTTGTCAGATTGGCCCGAAGCATCAGGCACTCCATGCCGAGGCTGCCTGGAAGTGGCTGTCCCTGTACAAACATGCCGTTCAGTCAGAGTTCTCCGCTCCTTGCTGGGCTGAAGTCTTTAAGGACCCAAATCCTTCCATCTGGGAATGCTGGAGGGACAGGATAAGCTGCTGATCTTATAACTGACCCAAATGCCTTCAGGTCCCAGGAGCTCTCAGCCCATAGAGCATCCCAAGGAGTGTCCGTGGTCACTTCAGAGGGTTCTCGCCTTCTCCCTCGCCCTGAGGCGCGTTGCGGTACTCGTATGCGTAGAGCAGCGCGTGGTCACTGCTGCTTCCTCTCTTCTCGCCAGCTCCCCGTGCCAGGAGATCTTACTGTGGTTCTTGGAGAAGGCAGAGCGAGAGGTGGCACTGTCTGTGCTGGAAGGGCTTGCGGGGCTGGAGAGCAGCGTGAACGTCCTCCATCCGCGGTGCCAGCTCCGCGTAGGCAGCGAGGGTGGTGCCGTGATCGCTGTGGAAGAGCCCATCAGGTGAGAGCGGTTGGGGCAATGCCGGGTGCCGTTCAGCGTGCGGAGCCTTTTGTGGGTGCTGCACCCGGCAGAGAGAGCCCAGGCAGGCGTGGGGCTGGGGTGCTGGCCCACCACGGTCTTGTCCCCTCCTGGCCCCCGGGTACACGGCTGTCTGCACTGAGCTCCGGCAGGCGACGCTTCCACGCAGCCTTCGCGTTGCTTGTGCATGGTGCAGAACTGGCTTTCATCCCTGAAAACCGACCCGCTCTGCCTGAGCATTAACACGCGGTCTCCATGTGCTTTTCCCAAGTCCAGAGCCTGGCCCATGGGGTAGTTTGGGAACGGCATGTTCTCCTGCCATCCTGATTCCCCCCTCCAGCCTCGGCCTGTCTCCACTGCGTGGAGCGAGCGGAGTTCCTCGGGCGCAGGTGGCATCAGTGCAATAAGGACTCTGCAGAGATGCCAGCGTAGCTGAGCCAGTGACTGAACTCCCCTCCTGCTCTTGCAGATGGTCTCTACAAGCAGAGGCATGTGGGCAATAAACTACAGCCATTAGACTCCAGCCATGCAAACGAGAACCGTTCTCCAGCATGACATTTGGTTTAAAGAGAGAACTATTTTAATTGGCACCTATAAATACAAGCCAACACTGTTTAGCGGGCAGAGCACGCAACTCCAGCCCAAGAGTATCCACCGTGCAGGTGTGTTGAGAGCTGTGTGCACCCATTTCATTATGAGTGTAATAAAACCCCATACAAATACTCTTATTTCAATTTCATTTCAAGCTATTCCTCACTTGAACTAGAGGAAGGTCTGCCCCAGGCAGACATGTTAAACTTAATATATTTAAAATTCTTCCTTAACAGCTACAACCCTGCCTATGTCTGTCCCACTTTTATGGTTATGACTGCTGCATGATTAGCTAGTGCTAATCCAGTTCTTATAGGATGGGTGGATTAACTGTGTTTTGTATTCATGGTTTCTGATAATGTTGCTCCTTTAATGAATGCTGGTTAATTAATAAACTGAGTGCCTGATCATTCAGACTAACCAAACTGAGCAGCAGTGTGGCAGTTGCCTCCAGCCTTCCCCTTTCTGGTAGTGCCGTGCAGGCTGATACTGGGAGCGGGAGCTCCCCAGGTCTGCAAAGCGCTGAAGCCCTGTGGGCTCTGCACGCGGAGGAGGGTGTGTGGGGCTGTGGAAGATAAAGCCACTGGGTGCCCTGTTGGGGTGGCATCTGCGGGATTTCTTGTCTCTCCCTGTGAGCTGGAGACACTTGGACTCAGCAGCACCTCCCAGGTGAACACGATACACATGCAGAGTGTGCTCGGAGGCCGTTTTGGTCCTTAGAGCACTGTTGGCTTTAGCGTGAGTAGAAATGTTAGTTGTGGTGTCCAAGGAACCTAAAGCTTGAGCTAGGAAAATCTTCAGGAAGTGCTCACAGTTCCTGCTGGCCGCTGTCTCCTTCGCCCGCTGCCCTGAGCAGTCCTGTGCCATTGCGCAGCGCACGCAAGTCTCTGCCCTCCTAGAGCGGCAGCCCGTAGGCAGCTGAACTACTGCCTGCTTTGTGGTCCAGGAGAAGCGGAGCGGGGATGCCTAGTGCAGTGTTTGGGAAGGAAGATTTCTAAGAGAAGGCGAAAGTAGGATTTCACCTTGCCTGGGAGTTGTGCAGAAGAGGAGGCTTTGGCTATGTTCATGTTAGTGATGTACTGACCCGTTTCAGCGATGAAGATGAGGCCCTTTATCAGAAGGTTTCCTCGGAGCAGTGGCATATGGAGAACTTAGTGGAGCTTTTGTCTCACTGCCAGAAGAGTGGTCTAGCTGGAGACTTCTTCCTCCGCTGCCTGAAGGTAAGGAGCCGGAGTCTGCTGGCAGCCTGGTCTGCGTTTGGGGCACGTCTGCAAGGAGCTCTGGCCTCCGTGGGCCACGTGGTCTGGGTGGCAGATGGCAAAGGGGACCGATCGTCCACTTGTGTGTCTTGGGAGCACCGAGCCGCCTGGCGTGGCCCGCCGTGGAGCAATCCTGCTGCGTGCCAGGCAGGCAGTCCCAGACCAGCCTGGGGGGCGGAGGAGGCAGCGGGTGCCGTTAGCAGCAGCACGGGGCTGCAGGGGAGGCAGCCGTGCCGTGCCGTGCAGCAGGACCGCTGACTGCCACGCAGGGTGACCCAGGGCAGTGTCGATGGGGTGGCGACTGCCCCTGTTCCTGGAACTGATTTGCCTGTGTTTAACCACTGCCTCCCTTTCCGTGCCCCGTGCTTCCTTCCCCGCAGGCGCTGACTCATGTGGCTGCGGAGGACGAGGCGGCTTCGAGCGCCGCTCCCCTGTCTGCAGAGAGTCTCCTGGAGCTGGAGCAGCACCACGCGGGGCAGCGGAGGCAGCTGCTCGTCCTGCAGCTCGTGGCCATGCTGTGCGAGAGCGTCTCGGACACTGTGTTCACAGACGTTGCTCAGGTTGGTCATGGAAGAGCCCCAGGGGTCGGCAGCCGATAGCCTGGCACGCGCAGGGCCTCTGGGCTCCTCGATAACGATTGCTAAGAAACAGCTGGAGAAAACTAGAACTTCCCTGTGAAAGCAGATAGAGTTGGGTCTCAACAAGGCACCGTACTGCGCAGTATCATCAGGAAGGACCGTGTCAGCTGTAGGTGCAGCTGGGAGCCTGCTCAGCAGACATCTCCTCTCTGTTTTGGCTTGTGCATTAAAAGCCGAGATGATAGTCTGTGCGTTAGTCAAATCCCGATTTGCCAGTTTCTCGTCTTTGCTTTGAGCAAAACGCTTCCCAAATTTAACAAAGCTCGGAGACATCGGTACTCGACAGACCTTTGGTATGTTTGCTGTGTATCCGTAGTGCTGGTGCCTGTTTTTCCTGGCGCGTTTCTGCAGCTACCTACAGGAGCCGTTAGGACGGGGCTGCCAATCTGACGACTGTGCAGAGCGTGCTGGGAACGCAGCATGGTGCAACTGTCGTGTCCCGCTCTCTCATCTTCAAATAGACCATATGGGGCGTTTTTCTGGTTTCTGTTGCCGTAACGCTGCACTGAACGGTACATGCAGCCGTTAAGGTTGACATAACTGCGTTCATGCAGTCAGTGCTCGTAGGTGTCCTCTTGAAGAGGCAGCTGCAAATCTATTAAATGTCGTAATGTCAGAGGCCAGCTAAGACTCATCGCACCTGATAGCGAGCAGAGTTGTTAGGCTGCCGTGCCTCCGTCACCCCTGAGCCCGCGGTCCGGCGGTCCCGCAGGGAGTGCTTTGCCTGAGCTGCGCCTTGCCGGTCTCTGCAAGGCTTCATCACGCGCTGGTCAGCCAGGGGTTTACTCTCTTTTAGCTTGCTCGTCTTTCTTTTTTATTTTATTTTATTTATTTTTTTAATGACCTGAATATGATAGTTAACTGTGACTTGCTTAAGCAGTGCATGTCACTTCTTACGCATTTTTTTCCTCACTTTTCTTTCTGGGACAATGGGGTCTATTGTGTTGCTCTCGCCAGGGACATGCGATACGCAGCCGGTGTCATCGCCGTGCCTCGCTCCTTCGTGCCGCGCGCCGCAGCGTTCCCAGCTTGGGCAGTAATAACCGTTCCTTGTCTTCACCTTCCTCTCTGTCACACAGAGACCTAAGCAGGACCAGGTATTTAGGTCAAAAAGCAGGGAATGAAAAATGATTTTGCCCAGCTTCCGGGTCCAGAACATGATTCTAGAAGAAAACAAAACAAAAAACCCAAACAGACAAAAAACCTATTATTTTTTGAGTGAAAAGTAAATACTAGGTGGGTCATATTTCAAGGAGAAATCCCTCAGGTTTAAACAGGTAGTTGCATAGCTCTGTTTTTAGGCAAGTTCTGCGGTACGCAGTTCTTCTGGGTTTTTTTCTTGCTGTGGACACTGTGGAGCGTGTGTTTGTGTATAACAGACTTGGAACAAGCAGGATCTGTCTTCATAGAGCTGGAATTCAGGAATGGCTGGCAACTTTGGACCTCCTCAGTTGCACAATATTTTATTTGCATTGTTTCCCCTCATTGTTTCCCTGAGTTTTAAGAGACTGGCTTGATTTCTTTGATAAGCCGTTCATGACACACTGTGCTCTCCTCCTGCATAATACGGAAATGTGACCCCGTGTTTTATTTTTCAGGCTTTTTTTTCCTATAGATATGAGGTATTTTTAACCTTTTGGTTTTCTCACTAGTTATCTGCTGGTAGATTACTTGTTCATGATATTCCCACTCTTTCATTAAATTCAACCCATTCAGCTTGTGTGTCACTAATTTTTGAGAGCAGATGTTTTGACACTTCTTACTCCAAGTTCTTGCTGTTTGACAGCACCTTTTCTGGGCTTGTTAGTCCAGAAAGTCCCTAAGCCTTTTCTGCAGTCTTTCAGAGCCAGCCTTCCTACTTTATATGCTACAATAGGGTCGTGCTTAATGAAGCTGGCAGAGTGCAGCTCTGCCGTTCAGCCCGCTGATGAGAGAGCTCGTTACTTGCCTGCAGCGCCTGCGACCTGACGCGGCGGCAGGAGGCTGCAAGTGTGCAGACTGGCTGAATACTACCTTGTTGCCATGTTGCTTTGTTTTCCGAAACAGGAGCTATTCCAGAGAGTTTCCCTTATTTTGCAACAAGCGCGTTACATGGGAAAGGCCCCCATTCATCCCTTTGCCATTGTGAGTGCGTGCTTGGGTCCGGGCGCAGTCGGTGAGATTCTTCAGGGCTGTGCGGCCGGCAGACAAAGGAGCGGAGCAAGAAGCCGTATTAATTTCGGGCTCCATTAGAAATGCAGGAAGCTTGTGGGATCAAAGATTTTGGTGCCAAATGTAGAGAAGGCCAAAGCCAGCCAGGCAGGATCGTTACTAGCTTGAAAAAAGAAAAAAAATAATATATTGCAAGAAAATCACAAGTAGGTGCAGGCGCACATTGTAAGTGGCCCCTCTCGAGTGTAGCCTGTGTGAGCACACGATGGCTGATCCCCTGGCTTTGTCTCTCGGTACTCGGGGAGCCTTTGAGCAGATGAATTGGGATAATTGTCAGGAGCTGGAAGCCCCACAGCGTTTTTCTGGAAAAGGGTGGTTATCTGCAAAATGCCCTAGCCCCGGTTCTTGGTACAGGCGGCAGAGAAGCACTCACTGTGCTGTTCTGGAGAGCTTGCAGGCCGGCATGCTGGCAGTCATGTTTTTGTTGTAATGAAGTTTATTTGAGCCACGCTAAATCCCCGCTGGACTCGGTTTGTGGCTGTTGCTGTTGTATTTGTGCTGTTTGGTGACCTCAGCCTGCGGGATGGCGACGCGCAGAGCTGGTGGTCTCGCCTCGGCGCTTTGCCAGAGCCTCGCGGCGTTTAGCCCCTGCCGTTTCTGGTTGTGTTTGTTTTAATTTTTCAAGCCCACGCCTTTTCCTAGCAAAATCTTGTATGAACCCTTTGTTGTCGTCCTTGCCGTCACCGTCCCCTTCGTTCCCTCTTAGACCCGTCGCAGTTTGCTCTCCGGCTGCCCTGCCCTTCTGCGCAGCCCCTCGCCTCGGCGCTTTGCCGCCTGGCTCGGGCAGCGCTGCGCTGACCTGCTTTTTCTAACTGCTCCAAACTCTTTCTGCTGGCAGGTGGTGGACTTCGTGGCAGCGACGCTTCAGCGGGCGTGTGTGAGCCTGGCGCAGGGCGCCGGCAGCGCGGTGGAGGCGCAGACGCTGAGCATGGCCATGGGGCTCGTGGCGGCCGTGCTCGGCGGCGCCGTGCAGGTGAGCGGGGCGCGCGGGCGCCGGCTGTGCCGACCAGGGCTGCCGGTCAGTGCTGGCGAGGGGGCTGCCTGTGGGGGGGGGGGACACGAGACCTGTCCCGGTCGTCCGTGCCCTTGTGCAGCTGTGCTGCGGGGTCTGAGGTGCTCCCTGGGTGTTTTTTCATGCATAGTGCTGCCGTTTCTCTCCGCGGAGCGGTGCCGGCGTGCTCGGCTGTGCAGCGTGCCGGCCGGAGCAGCGGCGCTCTGCAGCGCGGGGAAGGCAGGGTTCCCGGCAGGGCTGGGACGAAGGGGCAGCTGCTGCGAGGGTTGGGCTCCCTGGCTCCTGCTCTTTATGGTTCCCGTTATCTGCTTCGGAAGCGCTTGCAAGTCTACACACATTTCTGCCCTGCTTTGCACCCCACTGCATTCCTGAGTCTCTTCCTCCAATTTGTTTTGTTCATTTAACCAAGATCTCTTTATAATGCCATATGTTTCTATTAGTAAAGCTACCAAACAGAAAATCTGCGCAGTTTCAGCAAGCGAAAAAACATGGTGAGGTGTAGATTTGTTGATGTATTGCTCTTTGGCTCAGTTGTGTGAAGCTGTGAGAATCTCTCCCGGTATCTTGCAAGGGGAAATCCCCCTGAAGGCATACCTACTGCCCCTGGGCTTGCCTGAAAACTTCCCTGACTGCCAGCTCCGGCAGTCCGTGGTAGTGGGATCTGCTGATGTTCACGGGATGGGGGCTCGCGATGCCTTGCTGCTCGGAGGGGTACGTGTGGCCGGTCGCCTTTGTGTGCCGGCAGCCTCGGCGTCCTGGGGATGCCACTGCCTCTGGCGTAAGTGCTTAAACGTAGAAAGCGGCACACAAAAGCTCTGCAGATCTGTGCTCGCAAGTCGCCAAATGTTGGTTAATTCATTTACAATCCGAGCTCTGCTTCTGAGGAGGCACTGACAGGGCAGCACAGTCGCACAGTGTCTTTGAATACTCCATCTTCTGTATCCCTCCACATCCATGGGCTGCATCCCGTAAGTGCAGTGAACTTCTCTGCGTAGGCTGTACCATTCCTGAAAATCCTTTATAAAAAAAGTACATTGCCCACTTATACAATGTCAGTTAAACTGGTGTTGGAGAGCGATAATACGTGTTTGTTGGTACTGTGAAATCGCTTGAGCTTGCAGTTAGATCACTTTGGTGGTTGCTTCATCCCTAGACTTGCCCAAAGGAGGATTCAACTGTTAACGGAAAAAAATAGTTTATTGTGTCTTATTTGCTAGATTCCTAACATTAGCAAAAGAGACATTACTTAGTTGGAGATACCTTAACACTGTCTCACAATGAGGCTTGTTCACAAATTGGGGAGGAAAAGGCGGTGTCCCGCAATTAAAGCGGCAGAAGCTGGTGGTTCTCAGGTAATTAATGGCCAGAATGTAGCTGCTGGTGCGCACAGGAAGGAAGGTACCAAGTCCCTCCATCAAGCCCCAGTCTTGTAGATTGACTGGGCTGCTTTTTTAATGCTGACTTTTTTGCTTGCAGGCCTGGGGTTAAATTGGCTGCTAACGGTGGGGCTGGCAAGGGGTTTTGCCCAGGGCTGAAGAGCTGGGGCTGAGCGGCATTCCCGCAGAGCTGCTGTCCTTCCCCTCCCCGAGACAGCCCCCACCACCGAAAGCCCCTGTGCTCTCGTTAGCCGGGCTATAAAGCCGGCGAGGCCTGGAGAACCGAAGCAGCAGCTGGCTGTCGTTCCTGCTGTTTTCTCCCGCTGCCGGTGCCTGGGCAGGAGCAGCGGTGTGCTCGAAAGCAGCTCCACGCTTGCACTTGCTTTAATGGGCCCCCTCCCAGGCAAGATCCTGTCGTTAATGGAAGCAACTTAACTTGGCCAAGCAAATTGAATGAAAAAGGTTTCCAAGGGCAGCTGGTGCTTGACAGCAGCAGGAGTGGCTGGAAAGCTGTTTGATTTTGAATGGCCAAGTGCTTTTTTACATAATTATGCAAAAGTGCTCTTGAAATCTCTGGTAAAGCATCACTTTTCAGGCCTCAGTGGCCCTGATTTTGCTTCCAGGATCTAGCAATTAGATCCTAAATCCAGTTTAGGGCAGGAACTTAGTCTGCCCTCAGGTTGTACATCCTGCCTTGAAAATCCTGCACTGCTCTGCAGACTCATGGTGTGGTGCAGCTGCCCTGTGTGCAGCCTCCTTTGAGGAAGAATTAAAGGCAAGATCCCTTGGGCTAGAGCTACATGGGAGGGCATGGCAGGGACGTCCCCTGGGTTCAGATCTCCTGCTCGATGCTGACCATGATGCCTGCTGAAAAGTCCTGCATGGATCACAGTGTTTGGTGCCGTTTGCCCCTTGCACCTTCCCCACTGGGCTGCAGAGCTGGGCTGGTCCCATCACGGCGGCTGCTGTAGAAAGGAGCTGGATCGATTGCCAGGCTCATCGCCAGCTCCTCGGGAAAGCTGGGGAATCTCTGACGGCGAGGAAGCACCATCGCCGCAATACAGCGATGTCACTGCGGGAGAGAAGAGCAATCAAGGAAGCCTGAGGCCGCTCCCAGGCGCCGGGGAGAAGCTGAGCGTTTCGTATTAGTCTGCTGGTGTGCCAGCACAGGGCTGCGCAGGGAACTGGTCCAGATGGTTTCTTTTTTTCCAGGTTACTGTTCATGCAGTTACCCCACGAGGACGCACAGACTTTTTGCCAGCACAGTCGGGGGCAGCGCGGGGTGGGAGCGAGCAGGGAGCGTTGGCCACCGGAGCGTTCCTCCGCCTGCCCCGGGCCGCTGCGCGCCCTCTGCTTTGTCCGCTACGGGCACACGGCTGCTCTCGCCTCTTGGAGGGAAGTCAGGCCTGAGACTGGCACCCGCTGACACCGGGCACAAGCTCGTCGCAGCGTTGGCTTCGGTGCCAGCAGGCCTGGGGAGGCCGAAGACGCTGCGTGCGCTGCCCCGTGGAGGCTGGGAGGGCATTTCCCTCTCCTGAGGAGCAACAAATAGCCTCTGCCCCTGCCAAAACCGCTAAAACGGGGATTAGCGTTAGGGCCAAGAGGCATCTGTGTCTTCAGGAAGAGCTGGTGTCTCCGGGAAGGCGCAGCTTTTTGGGGGGGCCCTGGCAGAGCGGGGCGGTCGGCCCGGGCGCGGGTCTGTGCCGCGTCCTCCAGAGCGTAGGAGGCTCCTGGCTGCCTGCCTTGCCCGCTACCTGCCTGCCTGCGCCTCGCTGCCTGCTCCCGCGACACACCGTCCCAAATCCGGAGAACTGCCACCTTACTTTTGTAGTGCACAAAGCGTTTTTTTTTTTTCCCGCAAAAGAAGCGTCTGCGCTGTTTGAGCTCTTTACAATGAGGCTTTTGAGGCGATAGCCCGTAGTGGGGAGGGAGAGCGCTGTAACCGATACATTCGCTGCTAACCCAGCACTTCGCTTTGCTCCGGTGAAATGCTACTTTCGGTTCACCATGAAATGTGTTGTTTCCCTCTTTGTGCTCACCCTGAGCTGTGCTGCGGGGTGGAAGATGAGATGTCTCTGGTGGCCAGATCTGTGGAGTGATGGTCCTGGCTGTAAATGTTCTCCGCAGATGCCGAGCTTTGTGTGCTCCTTCGATTCGCAGCATCAAAAATGCCTGATCTGGGTTCCCAGCGCTTGGGCTACAAACTAGTCACGAAAGCCTCGTGCATGTGTAACTGCTCCTTCGGGGCTCGGCACGCGCCAGCAGCTTCTCCTCCACGCTGTGCAGTTACCTGCGCTGAAGTTTCATAACCGATTTAATTCCAGCGTACGGTATCTTCTGCCCCCGGCTCTCCCCTTGCTGAGGGCGCGGGCAGCGCCCGTGGGAGCAGATCCAGCGCAGAGCGCGTCTCCCTTCGCGGTCCCGGCAGCGCTGCTTCTCTCCTTCCTTCCAGCTGAGATCGAGCGACTTCGCTGTCCTGAAGCGGCTGGTGCCCGTGCTGGAGGAGGTCTCCTGCAGCCACCCCGAGCCCGTCATCCAGGAGCTGGCCGCGGACCTGCGCATCGCCATCTGCACCCACGGGGCCTTTGCCGCCGGCACGGTGGGCACCGCGGCCGAGCACCTGCTGGGGAGGAAGCCAGGGCCGAGCCAGGAGAGCCTCGCGGACGCCGCCGGCAGAGCCCCCTGCCCGGGCGCCGGGGCTGGCGGGGAGCTTCCACGGCACGGCCAAGGCTCGGGCCCCGCGAGCGGCGGCCCGTCGGCTAGCTCAGCTCCCAGCGAGACGGGCGAAGAGCGGAGCGTGCACAGAGAGCCCCGTGCTGCCGGTCCGGCACCAGCCCAGCGCTCCGCCAGCCCGGCTCCTGCTCACCTCCAGGAGCTCCTTTTATCCGCCTACGACCCCCAGGTCCCCGTTCGGGCAGCGGCTTTGCGCAGTCTTTCCAGCCTGATAAAGCAGCGGGATCCGGAGGGGCTTCGGATGCAAGAGAAACTCCTCCAGGTACTGAGCTCAGTCCGGTCCCTTCCCCTGTAGCGCAGGCACAGTGCCCCACTCCGCCGCGCGCCCGCAGCAGGACTTGGGTCCAGCCGTGCCCGTGACTTGCCTGGCCCAGAAAGCAATGAGCCACGCGCTGGCGGTGGGCGAGGGACAAACGGCGACTGCCGCAGTGCCAGGCTACCCCTGCGCGCTGCAAACGTGCCTTCAGACTGCTAATAAAGTGCCGGTCTCTCCATCCTTACAGGTTTTCCTAGAAAACTTGCAGCACGAGGACTCTTTTGTCTACCTTTCTGCCATCCAAGGTGAGTGGTGCTCGACCTGGGGGCATGGTGGTTGTGTGGCGCTGTTATAGAAGAAAATCTTATGCTGTGAAGTGCTTTGCACAGTAAGAGCAAAGAGGAGCAGCGGCCCGGCGAGCGCGGAGGAGAGCGGCGCTGCCCTGCGGCTGGCCGAGCTCCTCCCTGCCCCGCGTAGCAGGCAGGTCGCCCTGCACTCGGGCACAGCCTGTCGCCCATCTCGGCTCTCTGGTGGTGGCATGGTGGCCATCCAGCACCGTCACTGACGGACAGGAGCTTTCCGCGATGGAAGTGTGGCCTTTGGAGATCTTGGGCTGTGGGGACCTGGACAAGGACTGGCCACGATCTCTTGCCGTATGCACATTGCTGGATTACAGCTGGGAAAGCTCTTCTGCTCGGTTGAGGTAGGAAGTTGAATCCTCCCTGCTGCGAAGGGGCTGGAGAAGGGGCGAAAGAGCCCTGTGCCCCAGCTGCGGCCCTCCAGAAAGGAGGAAAATAGGGACAGGCGTGTATGTAACCACGGCGGTGGCCTCCAGTCTCTGGGAAATCTCTTCCCGGATGACACCTGGTTGGAAAGGAGGTTGCACAGACACCTGGACGCAGAGGAAACGAATTTTAATCCGACTGAATCAGCCCCTCTGCTCCCTTCCACCCACTGGGGTGTGAGTAAGGCTGGGGGCGCAGGCCTGGGCGCGCTGGGCCATGCCGGCCCGTCTCCTCGCTGCCTGGCCTGGGCTTTGCCGTGAGCGATCCCTCCGCGTCTCGGAGCTCTTGCCGCGAAGCGCCGACCCCGCAGGCAGCAGCCATGCGTGTGCTTGTGCTTAAGCGACTTAGCGCTGCAGCCTTTGATCCGTAGCCCAGTGCTGCGGCTGGGCTGGGGCTTGGCGGGTTTCTTGCCCGCAGATGCTGCTCGTTCCCGAGGCTTGTAGAGCCGAGGCAGGAGAGCGGCCCCGGATGCGGGGCAGCCGGAGTTGGTGCAGTTCAGGTGGTGCCTTGGGTCAGCTGTATCGATGTTGCTGCTCGTTCCTGGAGCTGGCGAGTTTTGTCTCCTGGGCTTTGTCTAGGCTGGAGCTTTAGTTTTGCTTACTCAGTTGGTAATTCATTAAGTGAAATTACTCTGTGCCTTAACTGCTAATCTGTACGGACCACAAGCGTGTGTTGCTGGTGGAGCGGGCGGTGCGGAGGTGCCGTGCACAGGTTCACCGCTCGGGGCATCCCCCGGCCGGCGGACACCCCACTGCGGTCGCGGTCCTCGGTGCTGCGTCTGTGCGGTGCCGTGGCACCCCGGAGCGCGCAGCTGGCCCTGACCGCTCCAAAACCTGCAGGAGCAGCCGTGCCCGTGACCCTGCGCTCGCTCCCTTGACGGTCACGGGACACCGCGCGGGTGGAGAGGAGGAGTGTCCCGCTTCCCAAGCCGTCAGACCAGCCCATGGTGGGCTTGGAGCCGCGGTGCCGCATGTCCCCAAGTGCCTTCTGCTGATGCCCAGGATGCGTCGTGCAGCAGAGACCTGTCAGGAGATGGGGGCAGCTTCGCCTCGGACCGGGGCAGCCCCTGCGTGAGCCCCTTTCCCGGGCACGCATGTCCAGCGTGCCGTGCTCCCGCGGCGGCTCTCGCTGCCGATGCGGAGGTCGGGGATGGTCTGAGGCTGTGGAAGAGCTGCAGCGGGTGGAAGGGCCCCGCTCTCTCGCCTGGTCGCTCCCGTTAGCCTGGCCCTGAAGGTGGTCGGTTTGACGACTGGCGTCGAACACCCGCTTCTACCTCCCACCCCCAAAACGACCGTCTGTTTTGAAGATGCTCTGGTTCACTGGTCTGCTCCCATCAGAGTCACTCTGGCAGAACCGGGCAGGGGAAAGTTAGGGAGGAGAGATGGGGGCCGTATGCTGGGATCGTGCTGCAGCCCCAGAGAGTCACCGAGTGGCCCTAAATCGGGAGTTTCCGTCTGTCGGGTAGGAGCCAGTTGCCCCTTGCCCTCCGCAGGAGGCTGGGGAGCGACAAAGCTGAGCGGATGCGACCTGGCCGTCTGGCTGAGCCGTTCTTCCGTGTGGCTCCGTAGCCGTCCCTGCCCGGCAGGGGAGCCACATCCCGCGGGGGATGATGCCGGCCGTGCGCGGGAGCAGCCCCGGCTGCAGGGACGCTGGCGTCAGTGTCGGCGCGGCTTCTCCGGGTCAGCTTCCCAGTCCATCCCGAGCTGCCGTACCTGCAAAGGTGAAGGGACGCCCGGGGCTGGGAATGAGCAGCTGGGGCTGCTGCCCGTGGCGGCGTTCCCGGCTGCGCGGACGGGAGGAGGTGGACACAGCGGGGGGGAAAGCGATGGTCTTGCAAAAGAACAGGGTTCCCCTCCGTCGCTGCTGGGTCACAGCGTGCGAGGCCGGGCAGTTGCCCCGTCCCGTGGCTGCGGAGCAGGTTGGGGGCACCGAGTTCGGCCCGCTCACGTGGGTTCCCTAGAAGCACTTCAGCGCTTACCTGCTCCTGCATGTTGCGATCCCTCCCGCCTGCGTTTTAGCGCTGGGGAGCCGCGCTGACGGCAGCGATTTGCACGCAGGTGCATCCCGTCGCCCTGCGCAACTCGGGCGTCTTGCACCATAGGCTGCTCCTGCAGGTCGCTGGCTTCCGCGCGGGCAGTCGCGGAGGCGGTTTGGGAGGGAGCCGTTGCTGGGACCTGAAGCGCAAGCGGAGCCGTCGGGAAGCACCCGGGCGGCCGAGCCGGAGGTGGCGGCGCTGGGGGAGTGTGGACCTCCCCGGGGCGTTGGAGCTGGGGCCGCCGGCGGAGGCTCGCCGGGTCGGGGCAGAGCGGCGAGGAAACACCGTCCTGTTTCTCGTAACCGATGCGGCTGAGCGGTAACCTTCAAACCCAGCTGGGAAACAAGCTTTATCAATATACCTTCCTCTCCCTGCCTGTACGGTCTTGAGCGCGCTGGGTTTGTCCTTGCCCTGCAGGTGAAATATAAATACGCGCTTAGATGTTCCCCGGGTGATTAATGCGGTGCGTGCAGCTGCCGTCGTGTAGCAGCGCGGGTGCCGTTCTGATTAACCCTGACACAGTTGCTTGCGGCGTTGAGTCATGGGGCGCGCGCCGCGCTGGCGGCCTCCCCGTGCCGAGCTGTGCCATGCCGAGCGCGGCTGCGGGCCGAGGGCAGCTCTGCGGGAAGGGCTTTCCTCCCGGTGCCGTTGGGAAACGAAGCCGGGCTCGGGCAAGGACGGTGCCGGAGGTCCTTGCCCCCGGCATCTGCCCGGGCTGGCGGCCGTAACCTGCGCTGGGCGCTCACTGGTGACCGCCTGGCCGGGCTGAAGGTGAAGGCGGCCGGAGCCGCCTCGTTTCCAGGCCTCGCCGCTGGCTCAAGACGCGGCGTTTGAGGCAGAGCCAAGCCTGCACCGGCGGAGCTGCAGCCCGTGGAATCTGGGATGCAGGAGGGAGCTCGGAGCGCCGCTCACGCGGGACGGTGCCACGGGCGCACCGCCGGCTTCGCTGCCTCCTTGCAGCGCTCGTGGCTCCGGAGCTCTGTCCCCGGTGCCGTCTCGGCAGGGCGCTCCGCGGCCTCGGGCGCTCAGCGCCGCGGCCTGCCTGGCTGCAAGGGGGGAGCAGAGCCGAGACCTCGCTGATGCTCGGGGATTGCGCCTGCGCTCCGCTTGCGGGAATTAGCGGGTTGCCCAGAAGCTGCGCCCAACCGGTGCTTTCCGTGGAAGCGCCTTGCAGCACGTGACGTCTGCCGTGTTAAGTAGATGCTAGGTCAATGAATATTAACTAGCACTAATTAGCAGACACCTGCTGCCAACTGTTAAATTATTTATCTTTCAAATTGGCATCCAACTTGCTGCCGCGCTAGGCTACCTTAGTGCTCTGGCTTTGCTCGGAGGTTTGCGCAGAGGGGCTACGTGATCCGTTTTAGTAACGAGGCAGGATAAGACTCCCTCGGCTTGCGCGGAATTAATTTTCAGCCGGGTTTATCTGCCGGCTGGACCTCGGCGACGCTGAGCGAACGATGATAAGGGGAAGAAGGAAGCAGAGGAAAAGGGGACTCTTGTGTGCTGTGAAGGAGCCCGCGGGCGAGGGCAGCCGGGGAGCCGTTCCCGGAGCTGCGTGCTCCAGCTCTGCCGCAGGCTCCTCTTTCCCCCGGAGCACTGGGGAGAGCTGTGCCCGGCTGCTCCAGCCATGCTGTCATGTCCCCACGCGAGCAGTACCAGGGCAGGTTGGATAAAGAAGCCGGTTGCAAACCCCAAGAGCGGAAAAAAGCTCCCGCTCCTGGCCGAGCGGGCGCTGCGAGGCGAGGCTTTGCCCGGTGCCTCCGGTGCCCTGCAGCCTGGTGCAGCTCCAGCCTGCCTGCCGGACCCTGCTGTCCTGGCCTTTGCTGCTCGCCGTGTCCCCTCCGTTGCAGCCCGGTGACCTTCTGCCCGGGCGAGCGCTGTCCCACGGCGCCCAGCAGCGCTGATGCCGACCCTGAGTTTCGTGTCACGTGGGCGGTAGGAGACTGCTGATTTCTGTTGCGTGTCTGCGGATGCCACATTAAGGAAGCGAAGCAAAGGCTACAGGGCGAAGGGAAACAGCGCACGGACTGTTTTCCAAAAAAAAAAAAAAAAAAAAAAATCCCTCTCCAATGTCATCGGCCTTCCCGTTGTAGCTGGTGCAGAACAGAGAGGAGCCACGTGGCACCGTGGCTTTGGGAGTGAGGCTGAAGCGAGGCAGCGTGCGATTCGGTGCACGCGGGACCCTGCAGCGGAGCGGAGCGGGGCAGCCGGCAGGAGGGCTGGCGCAGGAGCAGGCGCGGGAGAGGAGGCCGCAGAGCCTGGAGGTTTCCAGTCCAAAGCAGATAATAAATAGATTGGGAAACAGTGAGTCGAAGGGCATGGGCTGCCCTTCATGCAACTCCGCTGAATTCCCGCCGGGTTTGGAGCGCTGTCCAGCCGCGGGTGCCTTGATTTCCCAAGCTTGGCCGTGTGCCCTTTGCTGCACCATTAACCCTCTTTCCTGGAAATCACTGTGTTGCTTTATAATGAATTTTGAGTCCTTGCGTGTTTGAGTCCTTGAGTTTTCCTGCATGAAGTTCCGGTGTTTCCCTTTTTTCCTCCTGCCTCGTTTGGAGTTCCAGTCCTGGCCTTGTCCGTGGAGCTCAGGCCAGGCCAGCACGGGGGCCCAGCACTGGGCAGGGTCACTGGCCACGGCGTGCGGGACCTGCTCTTGTTCGTGCCGCGCCGGGCCCAACCCGTGCCGCGAGCCATGCTGCTGAGCGGATGCCGTCAGGCCCAGCATCGTCACCTCCGCGTGCGCGCCGAGACCTGGGACTCTGGGTCTGTCTCTAAGCTCTGGATGCTGGAGTCAGATCGTGATGCAAAACGCCAAAATTTCCCCATCTCCTTGGTTAGGGTTTCCGTGGCGCGAGAGGCTGGCGAGCAGATGAACCCCCCCGGTACCGTCTGCAGGATCTCAGCGTCTCCGAGCTGCTCTCGGGCGTTTTTGCAGCGGGGCTTGTCCTTCCTTTGCAAAGGCTGCGGCTGGTGGTCCTGAGCACGACTGCGATGCTCCAGGTGCCTCGCTCTGCGAGAGTGTTGTTTGAGGATTGTTTAAGGAAAAGACGGCACGGAGGGATTAAACATAGCCGGTGGGCTGGAAAGGAAGGGCTCCTCCTGCTCCTCCATGCCCTGGCCTCCAGCCGTCCCCACTGGGCAGGAGATGGGGACCTCCCTTGTCCCCAGCCCGCAGCGGGCGCTGCCTAAGTGCCGTTCTTCTTCCTCTTTGCAGCCTGTTTTCGGCAGCATCCCTTCCTTCCCCTCACTGCTGCCCTGCGCTCCTGCCCCGTTTCGTTGCGCCTCGCACAGCGCTTCCCCGGCTCCGCGGAGGAGGCGAGCCCCATGCTCGGCGGGGACGGCGGCCACGTGTCTCCGGCCGCGGCTGGTGGCAACGGCTGGGTGCAGATGCTGCGGACCTGCCGCCCTGCCTGCCCCGAGGCCGGAGCGCAGCGCGGGATACCCGGGGCACCGAGACGGGCTGTCTGGGGAGCCCTGCAAACACGCCGGCGCGCGGCTGAAACGCCGGTGCCAACGAAGGCTGTTAAAATCCCCCAAACTATTAACTGACATTGCCTTGTGCAAACAAGGAGGCTTTTTCCACAACCTGCCACTCCTAATCTCTGGAAGATCTCCGTCTCTGCGCTCCCTCCCTTCTCCGGAGCCCTGGTGCGTGTCCGCCGCTGCCCCGAAGCAGTGGTTGGGAGATGTGTGGCTGACAGCTACATCCGCTGCACAAAGGCTGGGGGAGCAACCCGGGCGCTTAACGATCGCCAGGAGCAATTCCTGGCGGCGGCACGCTCCGCTGGGAGCCAGGCCCCTTTACAGCTCCGATCAGTCATTAACAGAGCCGGGTGGGAAGGGGGGGGGGGTTGCATTTCGCAGTCGTGAGACCAGTTTTCCCACCCCAACCCGCTCCGCAGCTTCGCCTGCGATTGCCCGGTGGGCTGGATGCTGGGAGTGCTTTACTGGTGTGGGAAGTGGAGCGATGGCTTTGGGCTACGGCTGGGTGGGAGCCGTGTTGCCGAAGGGGGCCTGGCTCTATTTGGGGGTGAAGCAGAGGGAGGCTCAGCAGGAATAAAGGTAATAAACTGGAAAACTCCCCAAAACTTGTTTTCTGCAAACTGTTTGGCTGGTTCTCGAGGTTTAGATGTACCAGTAGGGCGCTCTGCTCTTCCGTCCTGCCCATCCTTGCCTTATTCCCATTTTTCTTCCAGCAAGCATGGCTGGTACGTGCCATCCCTGCCGTACGTCCGAGGTTGACACCTATTTTCTTTTCACTCTGACCTCCAGGTGTTGCCCTGCTGTCCAACGAGTACCCGGAGCAAATCCTGCCGGTGCTGCTGGCCCAGTACGGGAGCCCTGCACAGGGCACGGCGGAGGCCGCGGCGACCAGGATGAAGCTGGGGGAAGTGCTGATGCGCGTGACCCGGGCGCTGGGTGAGTCTGCGGCCGCGGCGGGCGTCCGGAAGGGCACAGCCGGCCCACGCTGCTGCCCGGCCCGCGGCTCCCGCGGAGGCACCGCGGCGCTCGGGGTCCCAGCTCTGTAGGGAGCAGAGCAGCAGGCGTTTACTGCTCTGTGCTTTCGGCTCTGCGGGGATTAAAGCGCGCTGGGGTGCGCTGGGCTGGCCGGGACTGAGCGCACTGGCGAGGCCGACGCAGCGGAGCAGCTCCTCGCTCCCCTGGGCTCCCTCTGCTTCAAAGGCAGAGGCCAGCTGAAGTCTAGGCTCTGCTGGGCTGTGGGTTCCCGCTCTGCCTGTTGAGGAAGGATGTCGTTAGGGAGCACGATTAGATGCGATCAAACCCGTATGCTTGAACCCACCGTGGCCAGGGTGAAGCCGCAGGGAAAACTCGCCCATGGCTTTGTGCTGCGTGAGCAGCGCTGGGTTTGGTGATGCCCTGGCTTGCAGCCTGCGCGCGGTGGGGCCAGGAAACATCACTGAGAAAAACAGCCTGTAGCCAGGGGCACTGAAAACATTGCACAAAGGTCCGTGATTCTCTGGAAAACCCCAGTCACCTGCAACCTGAAAAGACCGTGCGTGTCCACTGGGGGCCTTTCCCACCTAGCCCTGCCCGCAGAGGGAGGTGGTCCCAGAGCAGCGATCCCTCTCCCTCCCTCCCCACCACCCACGAGTGCCTCAACACGTCTCCGCGTAGCCGGGGAGCGAGGTCCTGCGGCTGGAGGAAGCCTGGTGCCGAACGACGCGGCCGCCCTGCCGTTAACATCCGCAGAGCGCTCCGGGTTGAGAGGTTGCTGGGAAGTGCCTGGACATGCAGGGCTGGAGAATGAAAGTTGGACAAGGTCTTTCCGGCAGCGGCTGTTGGGACATGTCTTCAACCGCATTGTGTTTCTCCCCCCGCCGAGGCTAAGCTGAACAGAGCAAGCGCTCGGAGCATGCCGCGGAAGAGGCAGGAAGGAGGCGACCTTCCCCCGGCCCTGTCGCCTGGCTGCGCGCTGGTGGCGGGCTGCTCCCGAGGCAGAGCCGGGCTCGCTCCGTGCACAGCCCTGGGAAGGGCCTGGGTGCCGGCGGCACGGGGTGCTGCAGTGGTGCGGGGTCCGCTTTGCTCCCGCAGGCTGCAGAGCAGCCGATCTTCCCCGACACACGCGCGTGCACACGCTTGCACGCACAGACACACGTGCATACACATGCACACTCGCTCTGCCTTGGGGTTCAAGATTTTTCTCACTTGGACTTCAGTGGTGCAGAGCGTAACTAGCACTGACCCCAAAGCAAGGCCCCCCGCCCCGGTCCCCTGGTGCTGGGCCCGGTCCCCTCGGCGCACTGACCCTCCCGGTTGCTTTCTCCGCTCTCGGGGCCACTGGTCTGCTGCAGCTTCAGGCTGCCCTTTCCTCTTGGGGCACCAGGTCTCGGAGGGCGGCAAGGTGAGACTTGCCCGACCTTTGCACAGAGAAACGCTATCTGTTTTTAACCGTAACGGTCATGTCCTAAGACTACGCCCGCCTTTCCCTGGAACACAACAAAGCGTTCTGCGTTTTTGATGTGTGTGGGGGATGTACTGCGCCCTGAGCCTCCCTGCTTCGCCTCCCGTCGCGGCGCTCCGGAGGTGCCCACCTGCTTTCCGCCGGGTGCAGGCCGCGCCGCAGGACTTTGTTGCATTGCCCAGTGCTTCCCGGCTGCTCGGGACCGAAGCGGTGCAGCTTGTTTGGGCAGGACGGTGACTGTATGCCCTGGAGTCCTACTTCAAAAAAAGAAGAGAAAAGAAAGGAAAAGAAAGCCTCCATTTGGGGAACCGCTCCTGCGCGCTGGGTTTGCGTGTGCTTGGAGACGTCTGTGGTCAAGCTGGACGCTTGCTGGCCCTGGTGGCTGGCGCCCTGCCAACAGCAGGACCTGCGGAGGTGACAGCAGCTCCCTGGCTCGATGCCTCTAGCTTTTATTGTACTCGAGGTATATTAAACTTATCTCCGTGCTAAACCACCAGCTGTTCCAGATGAGAGAACATCTGCATGCACGTGTCTGCCCAGTGCGGAAAATGACTGAAACAGCAGCTCCTGGAGCGCCTGCCTGCGGCTGCGGTCCTCCCCTCCGGCCAGGGTGCTCCGCAGCAGCGGGACTTGGGTTTCCCGCTACCGCCGGCGCGGGCCGGCCCGCGGGTACCTGCAGCGCGAGCGCTTTGATGCCGCCCGAGCAGCCGGCTGTTGTTGACCCTTGGGAAACCACGCTGCAGGATGCGGCTCAGAGCAACTGCAAGCGCTGGGTGCTGGAGGCGCCGGCAGCCCTGCTCGGCCTCCCCGCGCTCGCGGCGTTGGGAATTGCTCCTGCAGCTCCCCCGGGGCAGGCGGCGGATGTGGGTTTTCCCTGACCATCGGCAGCTCCTGCTTTGTTCCGAACGTATGAAATCCCGCTTCCCTCTCGCCACGACTGTTCCCTGCGCTCGAGGGACAGCGCAGGCGTTTCTGCTTGCTGCAGGAGGTCTCTGCCCTGCAGACCGTGCAGCCTGCCCAAGGCCTCCCCGTTCCCCCGAGGTTTGAGAGCAAACGTTCGGCGAGCGTTGCTCCCCAGCCTCTCCTTGCAGGCACGGCTGCCGCAGCGGCTCTTCCCCTGCTTTCGGTAGCGTCCGCGAGCCGTGCTGGCGCCCTCGAGCCGGCCTCCGCGTCTTCCCGTGCCGTCGCCTAGGCTGCATCTTCTCTGTGCGCGGAGATTACGTGGTCGTTACGGATCGGCGGCTGCGTTTCCCTGCGCCCCTCGTGCCCGGCTGGCCGGTCACCGTCAGCATCGCTGCTCTTCGCGGCCTCCCTCGCCCCCGGCCCGGGGAGCCCCGCGAGCGGCGTTTGCACTCGGAGCCCTCGCCGCCCCCAGCCCCTCTGCGCGGCACCTTCTCCGGGTTGGGTTTCTCCAGCCTCCTTCCAAGCTGTGGGCCCCGGCCCCGGCTCCCCGGCGCGAGCGGCAGCTGGCGCGGAGCCCGGCCTTTCAAGATAATAACGTAATTGTGCTGCGGTGGGTGTCGGGGCTTGATCCTGCTCTTCGGTAGCCGGGAGCCTCCAAACTCCTGCCTTTCTCCTCTCGCCTCCCAAAGCCTGGGCTGCGGCGGTGACTCTGCCCGGCCAGGAAGGTGGGAGCTGGCTCTGGAGATAGGGAAATCCTCGGACAAGGCGTCAGCCAGGGGTTCAGGCCCTATACGGCAGCGTGAAGAGAAACCTATGGAAGATTGCACGGGTTATATGAGTGGAAAAGCGGATGCGTGGCTGGGTTGGTCCCAGCCCCTATGTGCTTGCTTTCCCTAGAGAAGGGCTCCGTCGTGCGTAACTGAAATCCCTTGGGAAGGGGCCGTGGAGAGGCACGGCCGGGTCTGGCGTTCCCGCAGCAAGCGGAGGCGACCGCGGGCTGGCGTCTGAGCCACCTCGTCCATGCCCAGCTCCGTGTCCCTGGGCTCGGGGGGCCTGCGCCGCCCCGGAGGAGCCCCCTCCAGGGAAGGACCGTCGCGGTGGGGCCCTGCGGGATCCGCCGTGCCCGGGATCTGCCGGCAAGGCGTTGGGGCACGTGGGCACGCGCGCGGCGAGCGAGCGAGCCTCCGCCGGCTGCGCTCCCCCCCCGAGCAGTCCCGAGGCCCTCGCGCGGCCTGTCCTCGCTTGCCTGGGTATTTATAGAACAAGCTGCGCTCAGTTTTCTTTCTGTTGCAAAGCTACAATATTCAAGACGAAGAAAGTATCCGGTGCTTCCAGAAACGCTCTGCTCCGTAAAGGAAGGCTGCCGTGATTTGGGCTGCTGCCACCTCTCGCTCATGCCGTGGGACCTCGGCGGTGCCGGCCGCGTCCCTCCGGAGGCGGCTGCCCCCTGGCTACCCGCTGTCCCCGCTCGTGCCGTGGGACCTCGGCGGCGCCGGCAGCAGGAGGAGGCTCCGTAGCCCCGGCTGTCCCCGCACCTTGGCGCTGCCGCCTGGGCCCCGCGCCCTGCGGAGGACGGGCGCTTTGGCTGCCGGCGCTGGCAGCTCCTGGTTTGCGAATGAGGCGCCAGGAGCGACCGTGGTGCGAATAACGAGCTCTCTGCGCGGGATCGGCCCGGGCGCTGAGCTGCGGCTGCGTCGGCAGCCGTGATCCCGAGCGATTGCGGTTCGCGGGGGACGGGCGGACGGAGCGGCTGCTCCCGGGCCGGGAGCGGCTCCTGCCCTAGGCACCTCCTGCCCCCGGGCTGTCGCCGGGAGAACGTGTTCCCTGCCCGCTGGGTCTGTCCCGTTTCCCAGGCACGGGTGCAACCGTTCGCCGTGCCCAGCGCGTGCGCGCTCCTGCTGCAGACGACGGCGGCGGGGGAGGCAGGAACGCGGCCCTCGGCGTGCGCAGACCGGAGCTGCGGTTGCGGCAGGCCGGCGGAAGCGCGGTGCCGCGGCGGCCGCCCTCGCAAGCCCCGTCAGGACCGGCGCCTGCTGCGGCACCAAGGCTGCTCCGTGCCGCGGTACGTGCTGAGAGCGCCCGGCGCGGAGGAGAAGCCGCACCGCCCGCTCGGCCCCGGGAGGTGAGCGGGGACCGTTCCTCCGACTCCGCTGCTCTGAAAATGGGAGAAAAATGAGCTCGGTGATAGAGGTTAAATTGTTTTACGCCGAGGCTGGAGCAGGAGGCCGGATAGCCCATAAAAGTCCACTCGGTTGATCGTTATCTTCAGCAGGATATTGTATAACCGTCCCAAATTTATGGCTGTGATTTCATCGAGCACGGGTGGCTGCTCAGCGCCAGCGAGGTGCCTTGCTGCCCCGTCCCGGACTCCCGCTGGGGCATCTCCGGAGCGCAGGGCTCGTGGTGCGAGGCCGCCAACCGTGCAGGAAGAGTGGGGGACGCCCTTGCAGCAGCCGCCTGCGCTGCAGCCCTGCTTCATCCGCGGCCGCGGCTCGGTGACGCTCCAGGCGCCGTGGGGCCGCTTGGCTCGCGCGGAAGGAGGCAGCGGGACGCGCTGCCTTGGGGCCCTGCCTCCGCGCGGGGGACTGGACCGGCCCTTTGGGCAGAAGGCACCTCTGTGCTTTCCGGGGGCACCTGATCCCGGGTTATTTGCACAGCAGGGCTGGGGTTCCTGGCTTACACTCCGTGGCTCATGTTGGAAACTGCCCTTGGGTGCTGCAGGTCGAGCAGCGGCCTTGGATTGGGAAGCGCGGGAGCCCTGGGGCTTTACAGGAACGGTGTGCGCGGAGAAGCGAAACCTGGCTCGCTGCCTTCCTCCTGCGCCGGAGCGGGGCCGCTCGCCCCGCCGTGTCCCAGCCCCGGCACCCACGCGGGCAGGGCGGGGGTCCGGCCTGTGCCCCACCACCGGGGCCGCGTGCAGCCCCGCGCCTCTGCCGGCCTCCCCGTACCCGCGCTCCTGCTGCCGGCACCCGCAGCAGAGCTGAGGACGAGTCGGGATCCGCTCAGGGGCTGGGAGGAGGACAGCAGCGAGCCGCCTCCGTAAGCCGACGCTGCTGGTGCTGGGGACGGGGAGCGGGTGGGTCCACGGGACAGCACCGTGCTGCTCCGGAGCCACCGTCCCACCGGGGCAGGGGAGGGAGAAGCTCTTCCCGTCTCCAAGGGCTCCTGACAAATTTGCGTCATTCCAGTCGGCTTTCATGATGGAAGTGTTAAGTCTGCTCCAAGTGTGTCAAGGGAGACGTTTCTCAATCAGGAAGCATTTGCCTTGTTCCCTGCGAGGAAGGTAGATGCTCTGCGCTCTTTCTGCGACTTGAACTTCCGAGCATCTGCTTCAGCTGCCTTAATACCGACTCCCGAAGGCACGAGCCCAGAGCAGACTGCACTCATGAACGAGCGTCACAGTCCTTGGCATCGCCGCGGCGCCTGGGCTCCCGCACTGCGGAGAAGCCCTGCAGCCTTGCCTTCTCTTCGCCCAGCTTTTGGCTATCTCGTTAAATATTTGGGCTCCTTGGCCCCGTCCCGCTGCCGCAGGCAGCACAGGGCCGGTGGTCTCGGCCCCGGCAGCAGCCACGAGCCCACGCGGGCACCAGGCTGCACTCCCTCTCCTGGCTCCTCCGCGCAGCGTGGAGGTTCACGCTGCGTCCCTCGATTGCCCTTTGATTCATACTCCTCCATCCAACGCCCCACCATGGTCATGGACCTTCCTCTTCTGTCTCCTCCTGGCCAACCTGCCCACATCTCATGCCAGAAGGAGAAAGCTTGATGGGATCCCACCATCTGCAGGGCTTATTTCTGCTTCCTCCTCCCGTGGCGCCTCTGGGCAGCGCCCACCATCTCCTCGGACACCTTCCAGTGCAGAGCAACAACGCTGGAGGAGTTTGTGGAGCTCAGAGGCCACTGGGAGACCAGGGAAAACGCTGGGCTCATAGGAGCCCCTAAAGTGCTTGCAAGATAGCTAGGGCTTTCTTTCCTTCATTCATCCCATGCGAACATCTCTCCAAATTAACCTTTGTGGGAGCAACCCCTGTTATATGGGAACCGTCCTTGCAAAAAGGTGTCTACGCATTTGGGAAGGTTTGTGGCTGGCTTTTCAGCTCATGCAAGAACGCACCTCCGAGTGTCCTTTTGCGTTGGGTAATTGTGCATGCAGGTCACTGACTGTGCGCACACGTATACCTAATTAGCTGGCTCACACATCCACAGTGTTTGCATGTGCTAATTGGGTGTGGGTTTTGTACAGCTGAACTATCTGAGAATTTGGGCCTTCACACATAATTTTTATTGATCGTTATATTTGTAGTACATCATCTGTTTGAAAGGCTCGGCAGAAGACTGAAGGGAAATGTGATGCACTGAGCAGACGCAGACAAAGGTCTTTGCTCCGGGAGGCATAAAACGCGGCTGATCCACGCCGTGGTGCCGGGTTTGCTCAGGGACCTGCGGGCTTGCAGCTGGAAAGCTGAGCCCTCGTGCCGCGTATCGCAGCAGGGCACCGTTAAGGATACACTTGTGGCTTAACCCCGGTGCAAGGCAGGGGCAGGGGCAGCGGTGCGGAGGGCGCGAGGCCGTCACGCTCCTGCAGCCTGTGCGCGGGGCGAGGGCAGCTCGAGCTGGGAGCCGTGCGGCAGCCGCCACCGCCAGCTGGGCTTCGCCTGGCGCGCGGCAGCTCTTAAAGGCTGCGGAGGAGCAAGCCCCACCCCGGGGACGGGGGCTTGGGGGATTCCTCCCTGCCCACGCAGGCTGCTCCCGGCCTCGCGGCCGGCTGCTCTGCAAGCCCGGAGCCGTGCGCTGACCCGCGCCTCTTCTTCCTCTTGCAGGGGACATGGTCTGCAAGCACGGAGACGCCCTGATCCACGCCTTCCTACGGGGCTCGCGGGACCCGGACAGCACGCTGCGCGCCAGCAGCCTCTCCAACCTGGGGGAGCTGTGCCAGCGGCTCGGCTTCCAGCTGGGCTCTGTGGTCCAGGAGGTATCGTTCCCCTCGCTCGTAGTTGCTGCCGGGGTGGGGATGAAATGCGAGTGCCATTGCCCCGCTCCGCGCGAGAGCCGAGGGCCTGCAGGGGCCGATGGTGCGAGCGGACGCTCAGCCGAGCATCCTGCAGCCCCGCATGCCCGGAAGCGCGTGCGGCGTCCCGGCGGACGGTGAGGATGGGAGCCCTGGAAGGCAGCTGGGCTGGGAGCTCAGGGACCGCCTTTTATTAACGAGGGCAGTTTGTCATCTGATTGCGGGCTCATTAGACGCTCTCACTTCTAGGTGGGTGAAATAGCCTATTTTTTAATAACTTATCCTGGGAAACGACAGAATGATATTTGCTGGTATTGTAAAGCAAAAAAGTCATTCAGTCTGAAGCAAACACTTGGGAAAATTTAGCCCCAGGTTTAGCGCTGAAAGCTTTATAGACAGTGAAATAACGTCTCCTGTGCTGGGGATTGGTAGATAGCCCTAAGGAAACGCGGCGGCATCTGCTCCACCCATAATCATTTCGCTGGAGCACAGACCTTCGAGGCACGTTTTGTACCTGCCACAGGCACCTCCTCCCCTTTAACGGAGCTCACCAGCGTCCCGTTGCTGCTCCCGGGGAGCAGCGGTGCCCGCCTTGCCTTGCCGCAAGAGCGCTGCGCTGGGGCGTCCCGCAGCCCAGAGCCGGAGGAGCCAGCTGGGCGCGAACAGCTCCAAAACGCACGCCGCGATTGCCCCCGCGCGCGGCTGGAGGAGGAGGCGCGGGGGGCAGCTGCCGGGCTGCTGGGGGAGACGCGCCGGGGGTCTGAGCACGCGGAGGGAGAAGGGGCCGGTGCCGGGCGCGCTGGGCACGAGGGATGTGGCGGCTCTGCTCCGCGGCGCGGGGGCAGACGCGGCAGAACAGCGAGGAGCGCAGCGGTCGTGCTGCCGAGCGCGGTTGGCGTAAGAGCAGAGCCAGCGAGCGCTGCGGAGTCGCAGGCCCGCAAGCGGCCCCGTTTCCCTCTCAGTCCAGCCGGTGGGAGCCGGGACGCCGTGCCGAGCCCCGCGGCGGCTCCCGCAGCTCGGGGAGCCTGCCTGTGCCCAGCTCGCAAATGCCCTGGTGCGGTCGGAGGCGGCGGGGTCAGCAGCAGCCGCCAGCACGGCGCGGTGCAGCGCGGCACGGCGCGGCCGGAGCGCAGGCAGCTGGCAGGGCGCCTTCCTGGAAGGAAGTCAAAAGACATAATGAACGTGGGACTCGGGCGGCTGCTCCTGGGTTCCCTTTGCTGCTGCTCACGCATCAATTGGGTAATGACAGCATTTGATGAGATGCCAATGCACCACACATGCAGCTATTTCGGGAACGCGCTAGCTCTTCTAATTCTCCCTGCTGTCACTGCCTATTTGATTAGGCTCCTTTAACTCTGCCTGCTTTTCTTAAATCTTTCAAAGACGGCTGCGTAGCTCCAGCCCAGTGGAAGGTGCTCTGCGGCGCTCAGCTCCCGGCGGCGGGTGAGCAGCCGGGCTGGTCCATGCTGTCCCAGGGCACTGCCTCTCCGGCGGCAGGGCTTCCCAGCGGGCTCTAAGGACACTGCGCGATACGCAGCGGCGTGCCGCAGTGCTCGGCCAGGACTCGCTCGCCCGCTGCGAAGGGCAGGCTGGGCTTTGGCGAGAGACCGGAGCTGCTTTCCTTTCCAAAGGGATTATCCCAGGCTCGGACATTGCAGACCGCTGGAGGAAGTTGCCGTCCTCCGGGTTTCGCTTGCTTCCAAACCACCCATGTAGCATGATTTTGAATGCTGCTGGTCCTGCAGAAACACTGATATCGTTAATCCTGAGGTGAACTGAGGTTTGTGCTGCCCGTTCTGGGCACCAGAAGTGAATCCCCTCGTGTCAGTGCCCTGCAGCGTCACAGGGAAATGCAGGATCCCATCTGCGCGAGGGTCCGGTTCCCGCGGCAGGTTTCTAAGCGCCTGGGCAGGCAGGTTGATGCTGCAGCTCCCTGCGCTGGAGCAAGTGGAGCTCAGCGCACCGCTCGCCTCCTGCCTTGGAGAAACTCCCTGTGCTTAATGCTGCTGGGGAAGTGACTTCCTCGAGGTGCTGCTCATCGCCGCCGAGCTCTGCAGCTGCCCGTCGTGGCCGTGCCCTGAGCAGAGCCCGTCCCGGTCCCTGCAGGCCCAGCGCCAGCTTTGCGGCCAGCGGGAATCCCGGTGCCGGAGGGCTGCCCGGCCCTCTCCGGAGGGGGGACGTTGCACGCGCTCACGCTGCCCCTTGCCCTCGCAGGTGACCTCCTGCCTGACAGCCATAGCCAAGACGGACCCCGAGGCGGAGGTGCGAAGAGCTGCCGTTCACGTGGTGGTGCTGCTGCTGCGGGGGCTCAGCGAGAAGGGCACCGAGGTGGGTCCCCGCGCCGCCTCCCTTCCTCTCCTCCCCGATGGGGTCCGTTTCCTTGCCAGGATGGCCGGCGGCGCCCTTGCGGGTGAGCTGGCCGGCGAGCACCGCGTCCTGCCGCCGCCGCCACATTCCGGTGTGCGGAGCAGCTCGCACAGCAGCCGCCCCGCAGGTGCGGTAGAAAATTCGCGGAGCTGTGATTGCCGGAGAAGCTGCAGGCGCACGCTGCCCACGCTGCCCTGGGCCCGGCTCGAGCGCCGCTGTGCGCTGTGATTCCCGCTGCAGCGCCTGCGAGCTGTCCGTCGCAGCGGGAGGCCGTGCGCAGCCTCGGCTGGCTGAGGCACGGGAGCGGCGGATCCTCCCCGGCTACTCCCGGAGCCGCTCACATCCTTGTCCCGCACCCCGGCCAGCAGCAGGCTCGGTGCTGCAAGGAGATGCCGGGGGCCGGGGCAGCACCGGGCTCGCGCTCGGGCAGTGACGGCGTCTCTGCGCGGTGGCTCAGCCGGCAGCAGCGCTGGTGTTGGCCCCGGCACGCAGAGAAGGACCTCAGGGGAGCGGAAGGAAACCTGGGATATGAGTAGGGAAGCGCTTGCCGCCTGGGCTGTCCCCTCTCCCGCAGCGCTGCCTCTTGCTCTTCCCGTAGCGTTTCCTCCTGGAAGGATCCCACCTGTGCTGCCTTCCCGCGTTTGGGCTCGCCGTGCTCGCGCTCGTTCCTCCCGCCGCGCCTGGCTCCTGCGGCGCTCGGCCCCTGCTGCGGCGCGGCGGCAGGGCGACGGCGGCCGTGGGCGCTGCTCCTTCTCCGGCTCCGCGGCTTCCCCGCGAGCCCCTGCAGAGCCCGGCGGCCGTCTGCACACAGGGGCCCAGCACCGCGCCCTCGCAGAGGTTCTGTTTCCCCTTCTCCGATCGGAAGCATCCGAACATCCCTCACTTTACAGCTTCGGCAGGAATCGGCTCCGCACCCCCCCGGAGCCCTTGTCCGGGGCGAGTGGGTCTGTCCGGCCTTGCGTCACCTTCTGGCTTTGCCGGCTCGGCACCGTCACTCTTCAGTGAGCTGCATTTCCATTGCAGACCGGGTTTCCCCCGGTGCTGTTCCAGCTCCTCGGCCCTTCCCTGGCTCTCGGTTCCTCCTCCCTGGAGCTCTGCTCTTCCGAGCGCCTGGCTGCCGGGAAGGGCCGGGCCCCGTTCGTGGCGGTGCAGGAACCCGTCCCCAGCCGTGCACGGCCGGCCCCGTTCCTCCGCGCGGCAGAGGCGCGCCTGCCCTCTTATCCCGGCGCCGGCGGCGTGGAGCCGGCACGGCGCGGCATGGGAGCAGCGCCCACCTCGCCGCCGCGGGGCCTGGTGCTCCGGGGACGCCCAGCACCACGGTGCCTCCTGCCTGGCGTGGGCAGCCCACATCCCGCGCTTGCGGCACGCGCATCCCTGCAGCGGGGCCCTGCCCGGCACCGGGGCCCGTACGGGGGCCATGAGGATGCGGGCGCAGGGCACGGCGATGTTTTTGCATCACTGATTTGCTCTGTCCTTCCCCGGCCGTGTGGCATGTCCCCAGCTCGTGGCATGGCCGGAGCCTCCGTGCAGGTGCCGGGAATGCCAGAGGCGGGTGGCAGTGCCAAGCTGCGGAAAGCTGCCAGCTCGCTGCGGGGCCTCGTCCTAAATGTTTTGACTTGGAAATGACCCGTTTCCCGAGGGCTCTGGCTTCCCGGCTTTCCTCCCTGCTTCCTAGCAATGGGTGCGCTGGGGCTCTGTTCCTGGGAAGGAAACGGGCTGTTCCCATGGGAATCCCCGGAGCAGGGCCGTGCGGCGCGGCACACCTCAGGGATTGGCCCCGCGCTGCCGGGGATGCCGAGAGCCCGGCAGCCAGCAGGGAACCAGGGCGGCTCGACGGATGGAGCAGGCAGCTCCCACAGGAGCAGAGCAGGAAGGGCTCCGTGGGGTCCGGACACAGCTCTTGGCTCCCCATGCTGCTCCCCGTGCCATGGCGTGCCAATGCCTTCGGTGCTTCATCCCATTCCCCTTCCTGCTTCGTGCCCCAGCCCCGGAGCTGATCTCCCTGCATTCCTGGGATGCACCCGGAGCTGATCTCCCCACATTCCTGGGATGCACCCGGAGCTGATATCCCTGCATCCCCAAGACACGTGCCTGGGGCTGGGGTGCTTGGGGAGCCGGGCGCTCGGGGGCTGCAGGGTGGGAAGAGCCTCCTGCTGTAGCTGCTGCTGCTGCAAGTGGGGGAAACTGAGGCACAGGGCGGCAGGCCGGGGCTCGCGGGTGACTCAGGCTGTGCCGGCCGCAGCGTCCAGGCGCTGGCCGGGGCGCCGTCCAGGCTGACCGCGGCCTCTCCGCTCGCTCGCCAGGTGCTCCGGGACGTGCTGCGGGACCTGTACCGGCTGCTGAAGCACGTGGCGGCGGCCGAGCGCGACGGGGCCGCCGTGCTGCACGCCCAGCTGGCGCTGGAGGAGCTGGACGAGGCCGTGAGGAGGGAGCTCTTCCCCCCGCAGACCCTGCGCAAGAGGATCGTGGTGCTGCCGTAGCAGGATGGAGCCCAGCGCCTGGCTGCCGCCGCGGCCCAGAGCCTCCGCCCGCATGGCCGAGGCCGGATTAAAAAGAAAAGCTCCGCAGCGGCGTGTGCGTGTGCGTGCGTCACCCTCTCGGGAGTCACGCTGGGTCCGGCCGGTCCCTCTCGCTCAGGGGGCAGCAGTGGGCGCTGGGCGAGGGGGAAACACTCCCAGGTTTTGGGTCAATTTGGGTGTCAGCCCTGGCCCTGGGTGGCGGGAGGTGGAGCCTGGCGGGGTCCCTGGCTTGGAGACGGTGCCTCGGGCACGGCGGGATCCCTGGGGTGCAGGACGGGCCCCTGAAGGGACCCGGGGGCAGAGGTGGCCCCGCCGCCCGTGTCCCCTCCCAGCGCGCTGCTGCGTGGGGGCTGCCGGGATGGGGACGGGGACGGGCAAGGAGCGTCCCGGAGTGGTGGCACAGGCTGAGCCCCCCGCCAAGTTGGGCACTTGGAGCCCGTCCCGGGGGACACGGCGCGGCATTTCTGCGCCCAGCCCCGTTGCTGCTCGGCACCGTCCGCACGAGGGGCCGGGCCACGCGGGGGGTCCTGCCGGGGCAAACGTGCCGCCCGGGGCTGAGCCCCCTGCCGCGCCGCAGGGCTCGGGGACGTCCCCGTGCCGGGCTCAGCCCCGTCCCCGCTGGGGCCGCGCGTGCCGGCAGCGCAGTGTCCTTGCGGCGGCGGCGGCGGCGGTGGCGGCGGCTCCCCCTCGCGCGGCCACCAGCCCCGGTGCCAGCCCTGCTCACCAACGCGGCCGCCGGGCTCTGCCTGCCCGGCCTCGGAGCCAGCCGCCGGGGGAAGGGTTTTCCATGAAAAGTCTCTTTTAATGGTGTTTTCTGGCCTCCTGGCTGCAAATCTGCTTCGGCAAACAAGGAGATTTCTGTGCTGGAGGAGGAGGGAATTTTATTTATACCTCGGGAAGTGTTTCCGCAGCGAGCTGCAGGACGGCGGCGGGCGCGGGGTCTGCGAGCCGCGGCCGCACCGAAAGGTAAGGGGTGCGCGGGTCCCTGCGGGGCCACCCTGTCCGGCGCCAGCCACGGGCACCGGGAGAGCAGCGCGGTGGGGACACGTGTCCCAGCCCCATCCCCATCCCCGTCCCCATACCTGTCCCCATCCCTGTCCCTGTCTCCATCCCTATTCCCATCTCCATCCCTGTCCCTGTCCCCGTCCCCATCCCTATCTCTGTCCCTGTCCCTGTCCCCATCCGCATCTCCATCCCCGTCCCTGTCCCCATCCCCATTCCTGTTCCCATCCCTGTCCCTGCTTCCCAGCAGCTCAGCACCCGCCGGCACGGGGGACCCCATGTTCACCCCGCGTCCTCGCACCAAGGCGCAACCGAGCTGGCTTCACACCTCCGTGCCGGGATGGGGACCAGCCGGGATGGGGACAGGGACCCAAAGCCTCCTGGCTCCCCGTGCCACTACCTTTCCACTCCTGCCGCATGGGCCTGACGCTGCCTCCAGCCCCGAGCCCCAAAGTGCTGGATTTGAGCCCAAAGCAGGGAGGCTGCGGCTCCTCCGCCCGCAGCGCGGTCCGTCCCCGGGCTGGTGGCCCCGCTGTGGACAGCCCGGGGCGGTGACACTGCACACCAGGGGGCCGGGGGGCTTCTGTCCCCGGGGTGGCCCCGCTCCTGGCTGTGGGAACTGGGGGCCAGGGCTGGCCCCACGTGTCCCCACGTGTCCCCAAGTGTCCCCACGTGTCCCCAGATGTCCCCACGCCCGCCGGAGGGAGTGGCCCATGGCCGGGGGGGGGGGGGACAAGGCGGGTGGCCCTGCGGTGAAACGTGGGTGTCAGGAGGACGGCACGGCGGGGACCGGGCGAGGTGGGTGCCACGGCGGGTGGCTAACGGGTGATGGCGGGGCGTCCCCGGGGTGGCCGCCGCTGCCCTGACCTGGCGTGGCGCGGCAGGTTCTCGCGGTGCCAGCGTGGCCCGGTGCGGTGCCGGTGCCGGTGCCGGTGCCGGTGCCGATGCTGGTGCTGGTGCTGAGCGGGGCTCCATGAGCAGTGCTGGGGCCGGGGGAGGCGGTGCCGGTGCCGGTGCCGGTGCCGGTGCCGGTGCCGAGGGAGGTGCTGGGGCCGGGGGAGGCGGTGCTGGTGCCGGGGCCCGAGGTGGTGCCGGTGCTGGTGCCGTTGTGGTGCCGCGGGAGGCGGTGCCGGTGCCGGTGCCGGTGCCGAGCGGGGCCCCGTGAGCAGTGCCGGGGCCGGGGGTGCCAGTGCCGGTGTCGGTGCCGGTGCCCGAGGTGGTGCCGGTGCTGGTGCCGAGGGAGGTGCCGGTGCCGAGGGAGGTGCCGGTGCCGAGGGAGGCGGCGCCGGTGCCGGTGCCGGTGCCCGGGGTGGCGCCGGTGCGGCGGGAGGTGTGGGAGCCGGGGGAGGAGGCGGTACCGGTGCCGGTGCCCGGGG
>NW_020450929.1:35879-37298 GCF_003343035.1 Apteryx rowi | reverse complement strand
CGGTCCCGGTCCCGGTCCCGGTCCCGGTCCCGGTCCCGGTCCCGGTCCCGGTCCCGGTCCCGGTCCCGGTCCCGGCGGTGCAAGCTCCGGGCGTCGCCGCCCCCGCCGCGCTGCACGACCGGCCGCGGCACCGGCACCGGGGAGGCGCGGAGGGGGGGGGGGCGGGAGGCACCGGGGACGTGGCGGCTGCGGCACCGGGACCCCGGGGACCAGCCCTGCCTGCGGCCGAGCCGGACACCCTGCTCGCCTCCCCGGCACCCCCTGCCTGCCTGCACCCCCCGGCGCCCTGCCTGCACCCCCTGCCTGCCTGCACCCCCCGGCACCCTGCCTGGCCGCAGCCGCCTGCCTGCAGCCCCGGCACCCTGCCTGCACCCGCTGCCTGCCTGCGCCCCCCCCGGCACCCGCTGCCTGCACGCAGCCGCCTGCCTGCACCCCCTGCCTGCAGCCCCGGCACCTCCCTTGCTCGCGCTCTGCCCTGGGGGCTCCCCGGCCCCTGCAGCCCCCGGGCTCTGCCACCCTCGCTGTCCCCGGTGCCCGTGTCCCCGGTGCCCGGGAGGCGGCGAGCCGGGTGCCGTTCACTGCCGGAGGGGCCCCGGGGGCCGTGTCCGTGTGGGCACCTCCGCGGCGGTGCCCCCGCGCCGGCTCCCGCGTCCCCGCCGAGCCCCGGAGCCGAGCCGTGGCCGGAGCCTGCTGGGCAGGGGGGCACGGGGACGGGCCCCTCCCGAGCCGGTGGCCGGAAAGAGCCGGGGTGACCGGGGTCCCACGCGCCCGGCCATGCCCTGACCGTGCCCGCTCCCACCCCAGATGCCAGGGAGCCTCTCCACGGCGCTGCGCGTGGTGGGGACCAGCCTCTTCGCCCTGGCCGTGCTGGGGGGCATCCTGGCCGCCTACGTCACCGGCTACCAGTTCATCCACACGGAGAAGCACTACCTCTCCTTCGGGCTGTACGGCGCCATCCTGGGGCTGCACCTCTTCATCCAGAGCCTCTTCGCCTTCCTGGAGCACCGGCGCATGCGGGGCGCGGGGTGCCCGGGGCGGCCGGGGCGCTCGGTGGCCCTCTGCATCGCTGCCTACCAGGAGGACCCCGACTACCTGAAGAAGTGCCTGCGCTCCGCCAAGCGCATCGCCTTCCCCGGCCTCAAAGTGGTGATGGTGGTGGACGGCAACGGCCCCGACGACGCCTACATGCGCGACATCTTCCACGAGGTCATGGGCTCCGAGCGGGCCGGCAGCTACGTCTGGAGGAGCAACTTCCACGCGCGGGGCGAGGGGGAGACGGAGGCCGGGCTGTGCGAGGGGCTGGCCCGGGTCCAGGCGCTGGTGCGCGGCACCACCTACGCCTGCATCCTGCAGAAGTGGGGCGGGAAGCGCGAGGTGATGTACACGGCCTTCCGGGCGCTCGGCGACTCCGTTGACTAC
>NW_020450929.1:22532-35435 GCF_003343035.1 Apteryx rowi | reverse complement strand
CGGCGGGGGCCGGGGCGGCGGTGGCGGCGGTGGCGGCAGCGGCGCCGGCTCTCACGTCCTCTCCCCCGCAGATCCTGAACAAGTACGACTCGTGGATCTCCTTCCTGAGCAGCGTGCGCTACTGGATGGCCTTCAACGTGGAGCGCGCCTGCCAGTCCTACTTCGGCTGCGTGCAGTGCATCAGCGGCCCCCTGGGCATGTACCGCAACGCCCTCCTGCAGCACTTCCTCGAGGACTGGTACCACCAGACCTTCCTGGGCAGCAAGTGCAGCTTTGGGGACGACCGGCACCTGACCAACCGCGTCCTCAGCCTGGGCTACCAGACCAAGTACACGGCCCGCTCCAAGTGCCTGACGGAGACGCCCACCCGCTACCTGCGCTGGCTCAACCAGCAGACCCGCTGGAGCAAGTCCTACTTCCGCGAGTGGCTCTACAACGCCCTGTGGTTCCACAAGCACCACCTCTGGATGACCTACGAGTCCGTGGTGACCGGCTTCTTCCCCTTCTTCCTCATCGCCACCGTGATCCAGCTCTTCTACCGCGGGCGCATCTGGAACATCCTCCTCTTCCTCCTGACAGTGCAGCTGGTGGGCATCATCAAGGCCACGTACGCCTGCTTCCTCCGGGGCAACGCCGAGATGATCTTCATGTCCCTCTACGCCCTGCTCTACATGTCCAGCCTGCTGCCCGCCAAGATGTTCGCCATCGCCACCATCAACAAGTCGGGCTGGGGCACGTCGGGGCGCCGGACCATCGTGGTCAACTTTGTGGGGCTGCTGCCGGTGTCGGTGTGGGTGGCCGTGCTGCTGGGCGGGCTGGCCTACACCGCCTACAGCCAGGACCTCTTCAGCGAGACCGAGGTGGCCTTCCTCGTCTCGGGCGCCATCCTCTACGCCTGCTACTGGGTGGCCCTGCTCATGCTCTACCTGGCCATCGTGGCCCGGCGCTGTGGCAAGCGGCAGGAGCAGTGCGGGCTGGCCTTCGCCGAGGTGTGAGCGCCAGCGTACGGTGCAGGGACGGGGCACGCGGCGCGGGGACGGGGCGGCCGGCCGAGCGCGGGCATCGCCGGCAGGGCCCCGCCGGGCGGGCGCCAAGCAGGGGCGATGGCCAAGTGCTCCCTGGCACTCATCAACCGTCTTGCTGCTTCTTTTTTTAATTTTTTTTTTTTTCTTTTTTGTTTCCTCTGTAAGAACCAGGAGCCCAGCAGCTTGCAGGGGCCGGGGCTGCCCGGGCCGGGGTGTCCCGGAGCGCCCGCCGCGGGAGCAGGGCTCGGCCAAGCCCTCGCGCGGCCGCGGTGTTGGCCCCGCGCCCGGGGAAGCCGCGTCCCTGCCGGCAGCGCGCTTGGGGCCGGGGCCTCCCCGTCCTTCGGTGCTTTCTGGGGGGCCCCCGCGGGCCTCCCACGGTGCTATGGAGAAATGGCCACGTGCGCTCCGGAGCTGGCTGCAGGCTCAGCCCGCTCCCGCCGCTGGTGTCGTCCCGTCCTGCGGAGCCGCAGCAAGCCGGTGCCGGCGCTGGCGCGACGCCTTGTCCCGAGGCGGCCGGCGGGTCTCCGCTCGCCAGCACGGCGCTCGTCCCCTCCCGATGGGGCGCTTCGCTTGCGGCCGAAGCGCCGCGTCCCTGCCCCACGGCCACGTATGTGCGGGCACGTACCCGTGGGCCGAGCATGGGCGCCGGCGGTGGGGTGCCCTCCGGGCAGGGCCCGGCTGCCCTGGGAGGGCAGCACCTCCTCCAGCTTCGCCAAAGAGCCCCGGCGCCCGCTGCCTGGCCTCGCCGGGGCCCCGCGCTGGCACGCGCGCGCCCCTGCGGGCTGCGGGGCTCCCTGCGCCCGCTGGCACGTCCCCGAGAGCCCTGGGCGCTGCGGGCGGCCCCGCGCGGGGGGAAAGCGGCAATCGGGTAGAAATCGCCATGCTCGGTACCCGCGCTGAGCCCCGCGGGCCCGGTGTGGCTGCCGCCAGGGCCAGGCCAGAGCCGGGCGAGCGCGAGGGTTACGGCAGCACCGGGCGCCGCTCCTGCCCCTCCGTGGGCGAAGGGCCGGGGGTGGCAGCGCACCGTGTCCCACGGCAAGGGCGGGCACGGGGCTGTGTCCCGTGGCGCCGCGCCAGCTGCCTCCCCCGGCCTCTCCTCTGCCCCCAGCCCGCGGCGCGAGGAGGAACCTGGCAGCCGTCTAGACAGCGGGAGGCGCTGGGTTTTGGGCCCGGGCATGCCGAGGCGGGCGGGGAGAGCCGGTTCCCAGCCTTTCCCTGCCTGCCGGGTCCCCCGGCTACGCGCCCGGGCCCCGCTGCAGCTCCCTCCTCTGGGCCCTCTTTTTCAGGGCAAGAACCTTTCTACAGTTGAGCATCTGGGTTTTTTATTTAATACGAGGTTTTTTAGGAGACTTTTGTAGCTGTTTGGTATTTACACTTATTGCCGATTATTTGTAAAACTATTTATTTTTTAATCTGCATTTTTTCATATTTTAAAAGTCTGGTTTTGTATCGCGACGGATTTGTCACAATAAAGACTTGCACAGAGAAAGGCTGCCGTGTCGTGTGTGTGTGGGGGGGGATCAGTGCCCCACTCCAGCCCCACAGCAGTGCCCCGGGCAGCTGGGCGACTCAAGGGCTGCCCCACGGAGTGGGGGCCGAGGCAGGGCTGGGGCCGTGTCCCCCAGCTGCTCGGCCTGTCACCAGCAGCTCTCCGGGTCGCTCTCAGAGGGCGACGTAAGGTGGCAGTGCAGGACCGGCCAGGCTGAGCGCACCTTGCGCACGGCACAACACAGCAGTTGGTCCCCGGCGCGGCGGTGGCAGGCCAGGCGTCACTGCAGGCCAGGCGTCCCTCTCCTCGGCGGCAGTGCAGCCTCAGCATGGGGCAGTGGAGCCGGGGCAGAGGCCGGAGGCCACCTGCCTCTGCCCCCAGCTCTGGGGCTCTCTGGCACAGGGGCGGGAGGCGTCTGTGCGGGGACCCGGCACCCTGGGAAGGGAAGCGGACATGCGCCTTCGCGCCTGGCCGCTCGGGAAGGGCAGGTCCCCGGGGCAGGGGACGGTGGCGGCGGGGAGCTTGGGGACAGCTCACCCCCTCGGCGGCCGGTGTCCGGCACGGGCCCAGGCCCTCACGCCTTTTTGGGCACGTTGGTGATGATGGGCTTGGGGCGGGTTTTGAAGAGAAGCTTGGTCTTGATGAGGGCGGTGACGGCGTAGCGGGCGGGCGCCGCCGCGGGGCCGGGCTCCTGCTTCACCAGCACGGCGAAGGGCTTCTCCAGCTGCAGCACCTTCCCGTAGAGGATGTGGTGGCCCACGATGAGCACGGGGACGCCCTGCGGAGAGAGGGGGGAGCGGCGGCGGGCGGGAGGCGGCAGGGCCCCGGCGGCGGGGCAGGGCATCCCGGTCCGGGGGCCGTGGGGGGCTCCTCACCTCGCGCGTGTAGTGCAGGTCGCCCAGGAGGCTCCCCGGCAGCCCGCCGCCGTGCCGGGGCTCCAGCTCGCCCTGCAGCTCCACCAGCAGCCATTCCGCCGGGCCGCCGGCCCCGCCGCTGCAACGGGACAGGCGCCTTTACCGGGGCAGCGGCCGCCGGGGGGGGGCCGCGGCGCTGCCCGGGCCGGGGGGGGGGGTCTCACCTGGAGATCACGATCTGCACCATGCTCGGGGCTGCAGGAACCGTCGCCGCCGCGCGTCAGCGACCGGCTCCGGCCGAACCGGGCCGCACTGAGCCGAGCCGCTCTCCCGGGAGCTCCGGAGACCCCCCGCCCCTGCCCGGGGCCTCCACACCCCGCTCCCGGGCCCGGCTCTCCCGCTCCGCCCCCCTCACCGTCGGGCGGCCCCGGCCGGAGCGGAGCGGAGCGGAACGGGGTGTGTGTGTGTGTGGGGGGGGGGGGTGGTTTCCCGGTCACCCGGCAACAAGCCGAATCTCCCGCCGCGCCGCGCTTCCGGTTCCGCTTCCGGGCGCGCGGCCGGGAGCACTTCCGGTTCCGGTCGCGCGGCGCGCACGTGGGGGAGCGGCGGGAGGCGGAGCGGGGCGGGGGCGGGTCGGAGCGGAGCGGGTCGGGCCGGGTCTTACCGTGCCGGACCGGGCTCTGCCCTAGCGAGCCGCGCCGGGCGTGACCGGGCTCTGCCTTACCGGACCGGGCTCTACCGGGCCGCACCGTCGGGGGCCGCACCGGGCCGTCGCGGCGGGCCCGACCCAGCGCCCCCCGCAGGCCCGGCCGGTACCGGGGCCGCCCCCCCGCGCTCCGTCGGGCCGGTGCCGGTGCTGGTGCGGGCCGCCATGGGGGAGTTCGAGGTGCACCGGGTGCGGTTCTTCAGCTACGTGCCGGCGGGGGTGCGCTGCCTGGCCTACCACCGCCGCACCGACCGCCTGGCCCTGGCCCGCACCGACGGCGCCGTCGAGGTCTACAACTTCGCCGCCAACTACTTCCAGGAGAAGGTAACGGGGGCAGCGGGTCCCGGTCCCGGTCCCGGCAGCGCCCAGCACCCGCTCACGCGCGGCTCTTCCAGGCCATCCCCGGGCACGAGGCGAGGACGGTGGAAGCGCTGTGCTGGGCGGCCGGTGACCGGCTCTTCGGCGCCGGCCTCGGCGGCGACGTCAGCGAGTACGACCTGGAGAGGCTGCGCGTGAAGCGCTCGGTGGACGGCTTCGGCGGCCCCATCTGGAGCATGGCGGCCAACGCCAGTGGCACGCGGCTGGCGGTGAGCGCTGCCGGGGGGCGACCCGGCCCCGTCCGGGTGGCCCGGGCAGAGGAAGACCTGCCCCGGCGCTGACCCGAGCCCTTCTCCCCAGATCGGCTGCGAGGACGGGTCGGTGAAGCTCTTCCACGTGGTGCCTGATGGAGTCCAGTTCGAGCGGAACCTGGACCGGCAGCAAGGTGAGTCCCGGGGCGGAGGGGACGGGGGGCTGCGGGTGCCGGGGCCGTGTCTGGAGCTGTTCTCTCTGCCCTTCTCTGCAGGCCGCGTCCTGTGCCTGTCCTGGCACCCGTCGGAGACTCACATCGCTGCCGGCTCTGTCGACCTCCTCCGCGTGCTTGACGTCGGTTCGGGTAAGTAGCTGCCCGCAGCCCAGGTGAGCCCCGCTGGGCAGCGCTGCTCCTCTGGGGCGGCCTCTGTTCTCCCAGGAACRCGAGGCTGGCACGTCCCGCGCCGCGGGGCCGCTGCTCCGAGCGGGGAGGCGGCATTCGCAGGTCCTGCAGCAACCGAACGAGTCCGCCTCAGCAGCCCCCGCGCGGGGGAAAAGGCCCCGAGCCGCTGAGGTTCTCAGCTCCGGGCGGTCCTGGCTGCTCCCCTCTCCATCCCCAACTCTTTTCCCTGTCTCAGGCCGCACCGTCCAGCGGATCATGGTGAATTACCACGTGCAGAAGTCCAAGAAGCGCGAATGCGTCGTGTGGAGCGTCGCCTTCCTGTCGAGCGGCACCGTCGTGAGCTCGGACTCGTTTGGGAGGTTGCAGTTCTGGGACTGGGAGAGAGGGACCCTGCTGGAGTCGCACACCGTCAGCACCTCGGCCGTCCTGTCCCTGGCCGTGTCGGAGGTACGCAGGTGCCCAGGCAGGCGCTCCAGCGCCCCGGGGTCCCCCCCGGCTCGGCTCCGCTCCACTTCGGCGCAGCAGAGGCGCTCAGCCAGGCGCGCTCGCTCCTTGCTTGAGTCCCTTTGGAGCGGTCGGCTCGGCTGGCACCTGGGTTGGCCGGAGCAGGGCTATGAAAGATGCAGCCGGTTTCGGCCTGGTTCCTGGCAACGCCAAGCTCTGCTCCCTTGCTTTCCTTCCCGTCGGCAGGCCTTGGCCTGCGTTCGCGGGGCTGGCAGCCTGTGCCCTGCGAACCARCGCTCCGTTTTCCTCACCAGAAAGAAGACAGCATCGTTGTGGGCACCTCAGCAGGGGCCACGTACCAGTTCCAGCTGCTGCCAGTGAAGATGGGCAGCCAGGACAAGCACTGGGTGCGGACGAAGCCCTTCCAGCATCACACCCACGACGTGCGAGCCGTGGCGCACAGCCCGACGGCTCTCATCTCCGGAGGTACGGGCTGCGAGGAGGGCTCGGGTGACRGCACCTCTGCCCCCGCGCTTGCTCACCTGAGCTCTGCCGGCGTCCAGGCCTGGATGCCCAGCTGGTGATCCGTCCGCTCATGGAGAAGATGCAGAAGAAGGGTTACGAGGCAGCGCTCCGGAAATTCACCTTCCCCCACGTGAGTGGTGCCCCGAGCAGCGTCTCCGGCCTGCTGCCRAGCGCCCAGGGAGGCGGCCAGCAGGGCCAGCTCTCCTGCAAGAGGAGGCTGCCTGCTTCATGGGGGTGGCCGGTCTCGGCCTGGTGGGCCTGGCAGCTCCTGCGATGGGGTGTAAGCTCCCTGCCAAGCTTGTCTTGCCATCCCCGTTGGGTCCCGATCTCTGGGCTCCCATCCCATCAGACYAGTTCCTCCCTCTCCCCCTCCCCGCAGTCCCCAGCGCCCCAGGGTGTTTTGGCTTTGGCCCAGCCTCTTCTTGCAGGCCTCGGGTTCACCATAGCCTGCCCATTTCTGACCGCAGCGACGCCTCGTCTCCTGTGCCAGGAAAGCCCGGCTCCTTCTCTTCCAGTTCTCACAGCACCTAGAGCTCTGGAAACTTGGCTCTACTGATGAAAGCGGTGAGTCGCCTGGCCCTGCTCCCAGGGTGGCACTTGGAAGCCCCTGTCTTTAACCCCGTAGCAGAACCTAAAGCGCCTGAAGGCCCTGCTGATGAGAGCAGGCACTTGCTCCTACCTGAACTGCTAGCACCGGGCTGCGTGCCGGGCGTTCAGCCTCGGGGCCAGGCGGGGAAGGGCCTGGGCTGTTCCCCGGCGCTCGTTGTCTGGCGCAGCTCCCCCCGAGACCCCCGGTTGCATCGTCTGACAGCATCCGTGCACTTTCCAACGTTGCTCATGGGCTGCRTGGTTGTTTCTCGTCCCAGGAAAGGATGGCGAGGTCCTTCCCGTGTGCCGCGCGCCCGAGCACCTCGTGCAGCTCAAGAGCAAGGTAAGGCTGAGCGACGGCTGCTGAGGCAGGGGCTGGGGGCCAGCAGGTTTGCAGCCCCGGGAAAGATGTGGGGCCTGCAGAGCCGCAGAGCGAGTCTCGGTGTTTCCTGCGCCTCTGCGACAGAGGCCTTGTGCCGAAGGCTTCCCCCGTGCTCTCGCGTGCGGTGTCCTCATGCCCCAGAGGAGGGTGTGCTCCGGGCTGCAGCGGGGCAGGGCCGTGCCACCTGGTGCCGAGAGCTGTCACCWTGTTAGTCTGTCACCTTTGGGTGCTGGGCTGGAGCTCCGAGCCCGGGGCTCTGGCTCTGCTGGGCGCAGGAGGGAGCTGCCCRGGAGGCCGTCCTTGCTGCGGGTGCTCTCTGGCGCTCCTCGCCTCCCCCCCTGTGATGGGACGAGCTGCGTGTGCCAGCAGAGACCTGCCGTGGCACCCAGCCCTGCGGGGAGGCCTCCGCGYGGTTGGGGCGCTTTTAAAGCAGGGCCTGCCTCAGCTCTCCCCGCCACCACAGTCCCGTGTCCCCCGCCAAGGGGGCCCCCGCCGGGCCTTCGTGTGACGGGACTAACTGCAGYGGGGTGTTGCGGGCCGCCCAGCCCCTGCTCAGCACCTCTGCGGTTCCAGGGACCGGAGCACATCTACTGCAGCTGCGTTTCCCCCTGCGGCAGCTGGATTGCCTACTCCACAGCCTCCCGCTTCCACCTCTACCGAGCACAATACGAGGGTGACAGCGTCAGCATCAAGAAGGTGAGGGGAGCAGCAGGCCATCCCGCTGCCAGGGGTGGGCGGCTGCAGGGTCCCGGGGAGCCGGCGCTGCCCAGGGAGCTGGGTTTTCCCATGTGGGACCCCGTGCTGACGCATTGGGAGCGAGGGTTGCTCCCGGCACTGCTCRGATGGCGCCACTGGCCTGAGCAGGCTCAAGGCTTGTCGGCAGCGGTAGGTGGCTGCTAACTCCGCTTTCTCCCTCCTCTGCCAGGTCGCCAACATACCCAAGCTGCTGCTCCCGGCGTACCAGCTCCAGTGCTCTGCTGACTCCGGTAGCCTCTTTGTCGCCTCCGATCAAGGCTCCGTCCACGTGCTCCAGCTCCTGGAACCAGGGGGCTGCAAACACTTGCACACGCTTCGGCCGCCATCAGGTTCGGGCTGCTGAGGCTGCGCTGGGCGGGGGCACAGGGAGGAGAGCAGGTCCTGGGGGTCCCGGCTCCGTGTCCCCAGCCCCCCTCGGAGCACCATGGGCGCAGAGGGGTGCGCAGGGCTGAGCCTGTCTGCTCTTCCCTGCAACGGTGGTGGCAGGTCCTTTCCCCACCGCTGGCAGCCTGTGCGCTGCATTCATGTTGCCCTCCTAGCGCCGGCACGGACGGGTGAGCAGGGCGCCCGGGGCAAGCCGTGCAGCTGCCACCTAGCCCAGCGCCCTGGCCAGATCGGCAGGAGGGACGCGGGTTTGGGATGTCCTCTGGGGGTGGATTTGCAGCCCCGAGYGGGCTCCCGAGCACCCGTTAGAGCTGGCGGGCGGCGTTCTCGCAGGGACCTTGGAGGCCGTCTACCTGCTGGCGTCGAGCGCGGATGGGAACTGGCTGGCTGCAGCCAGCGGGGACTGGGAAATCCACATCTACAGCTTGAAACGCTTCAAGGTAAGCGCCCGCGCCGGAGGGAGCTGCAGGAACGGTGCTCGCCATCCCTCCGCCTCGGGATGCACCCAGCCGCGCTAGGAGGAGACCATGGGCTCGGCATGGGCCCCCATCCCTGGGAGCAATCCCTGCATCCCTGGAGCAGGCCTGGGGATGGGTGCACAGGAAGGGAGGGAGAGATCCCAGGATGGATGGGGAAGAGGCTGTGGGCGTATGGGGGGCAGAGACAGGCCCCGTTTGCTCCCTTCAGGGTCTTGTTCTCTTGTCCCTTTCAGCATCACTGCAYGGTGCCCACGTACAGCTGCGCGGTGACTGCCCTCGCCATCCACCCCGTGACSAACAACCTTGTTATCGCCTACTCGGACCAGCAGGTAGGAGCTCTCCCTGCTCGCAGGCCCCGTGCTCGCTCCTCCTGYCCCGTTTGGCCCTGGAGACTCTTCCTTACGGCTCCGTTCCTGGCTTGGGGCTTTCCGGCTGCACTGCTCCGCAGCAGAGCTGCGACTCGGGGCCAGAGGCTGGAGCTCAGCGACAGAGCCCAGCCGGCCTTCGCTGGCCGCGTCGCGAGCGCGAAGCAGCCAGTTAGCGCCTGCTGTCGCTGGTAGCAGCCTGTCCCCACGATGCGCTCACGGCCTGGCTGGCTCGGGGGCTGCCTGCGTGTGCGTTGGTGCGGGGCGATGCCCCGGGGAGGAGCGAACCTGGCACGGGCTGGGGTGAGGGAGCTCCCTTCCCTCCCGTCACGTCCCCAGCGGTGTCAGAGCGGGGCTGCGGGGCCGGGGTYGCTGAGCTGCCCCATCTGCCCTCTCCTGCCTCTGCAGCTGTTCGAGTTCAGCATCCCCGAGAAGCAGTACACGGCCTGGAGCCGCACGGTGCAGAACRGCGGGCTGCACAAGGCCTGGCTGGAGAGGGACTCGCCCATCACCCACATCGCCTTCAACCCCAAGAACCCCTCRCACATCCTGCTTCACGACGTCTACATGTTCTGCGTCCTCGACAAGTCCCTGGTGAGCCCAGCCTGGCGCCTGCCCAGGGAGGAGAGGGGAAGGGGATGCTCCTGCAGCTCTCTCCAGCTCTGCCATCCTGATGGTGCAGAGCACGGGGCCCCTTGCGCCCAACACGTGCTGCCCACCAGGCACTGCTCTGCTGGCCAAAGCGGTGGTAGAGCTTGGCCAGCACTGGCCAGGGAAGGGAGGATGTGGGGTGCGCCAGGCTGTTGGAAGGGGGATGAAGGGGATATCGTGTGTCTGTGCCAGGAAGAGGTCTGGGCTTGTGCCCAGGCCATCTCCTCAATGAAGCTGGGACTCACTGGAGTGGCTGTTCCTGCTCCTTCCGTGAGCGGGAGGAGGGACCTGCGTGTGGCTCTGATGAGCACAGGGACGGCCGGAGGCGGTGGTGACTCCCGGGCAGCGTTGATGTGTGCTGTGCGCTGTCCCTGCAGCCCCTGCCTGACGACAGTGCCTCTCTGATGAATCAGAGCGCCCTGAAGCAGCTGCCGGAGACRGCCAGGAAGAGACAGCTCCACGCTTTCAAGATCTGCAAGAAGTTCCAGGTGGGTGTTGCTGTGCACGTGCTGCCTCTGAGGAGGGGTGGCGTTGAGGAAGTGGGTGCCCTCGGCCCGAGGGAGCAAGGAGGCTGCCGCGATGCTGTCGGGATGCCCTGCTAGCTGGAAGGAGCCATGGGTGCAGAGATGGTCCTGCTAGGCTCCCTTCGTCGCTGTTTCTGGAGCAAGATGCTTGCTGTCCTGGCGTAGTCTGGACGCAGCCTTCCTGAGCTGTTCCTCAGCGCTGCTGGCGTCATACGTGCTCTTGGCGCGGCAGAGCAGGGCTCTGAGTCTCTGCGTCCCCATCACGGTGCTGCCGCTTGCTGTGATCTCGTGGGCTCTGACCTTCCCCAGCAGCTCTCTGCAGAGCCACGTCCCTTAAGCAGCGTCYCTGGTTAAGGCTAAGCCAGAGCTGGCTGCAGGGCCAGAGGCAGAGCAGGGAGAGACATTGCTCTGTCCCCGGCAGCGCTGTCATCTCCTGTCCCCTCCCTGCCCTGCAGCCCCTGCTCTTTGCGGATCTGCTGGACGAGAACTGCCTTGTGATGGTGGAGCGGCCCATCATGGACATCAAGACGCAGCTGCCACCACCCATCCAACAGAAGAAATTTGGCACCTAAGAGCAGAACAAGCTGCTCCAGCCACAGAAACTGTGTATGTTGCTTTCCTCGGATGTTGTAGTAATAAACCCYGTTGTTCTGTAGGGCTGCGTGCTCGGGGATCATCCTTGCCCTTTGGGGCTCCCTGCAGCAGCAGGTCAGATCAGCTCTCGCCTGAGCCTGTGAATCAGGAGCCAAGGACACCTTTGCCTCATAGGACTCCTCTGGTCATGCCTGTCCTTCTGCCTGGGTTGCTCGTTGGCAGCGGCTGGGGGCTGTGAGGGCTTGGCATCGTCCCAGATCTTCTACCTTCTCTGTGGCTGCTCTTCTGGGAAACGTCAGGCCCTGGCGTTGGTTTCTCTCTCCCGGTGCTGGCCCAGCCAGCTGCAAGATGGGTTTTGTGACTGCTGGGGGACAGAGGGGACTCCTGTCCCCTCTAACAGCAGTCACGTTCACACGTCCCACCAGGYGGGATGCCCCGTGAGCAGGGCTCCGGATGGACAGATGGGAACTGCCAGTCCCTGCCCTGCCAAGCAGGTGCTCAGCACCCATGTGCCCCGTCCTGATGCCTGCTGGATGCGAGCAGCCTGTGCGCTGTGCTCCTGCTCTGTCTCAAGAGAGGGTCGGACAGAAGAAGCCCTCTGGTGTCACCGAGCCAGGCCACYGCCGTTTTTGCAGTGCTTGGGCTGATGGTGGCAGGGATGTGCTGCCACGTGCCAGCGCGTGGAGCAGCTCTCCTGCCCCTGGCCTTGGGACCGGGCTGTGAATCCACACGCTCTTGCTTTGCAAACCTCTTCTCGCTGCTGTCACTACCTCCCCTCGTAGCTCGGCCCAAGGACACCTGCTGCTTCCCAGCCCCTGCCGCAGAGGGGAGAGGAGAGGAGAGTGCCCGATCGGGATGGCTCAGCCGGGAGGAGGGCGCGGGAGGCTTTTGGCGTGGTGAGCTGGCGCCGYGGCAGCCCCAGGAGCAGAGCTGGCTCTTGGGGGCTGCGGTGGTGTCCCCCTGCTCATGGGGCTTGGTGCCTCCGGAGGACGGGAGCGCAGCAAGCGGCACCACCGCGAGTCAGCAGAGCCATTCTCCACGCCGAGCTCCTGGCGAAGGGAGACGAAGCCCGGCCTGGAAGCAGACAGGGTATTTAGCCATATGTAGTTGGGTGCTTCTCACCCCGCCCGGCAGGGCCTGGTCCCAGACAGCAGCATCCTGCCCAGTCATCCTCTCCATGACGAGGCTGATGCTTGGCCGTATCCTTTCGGGAACGGTATCAGCCCTGTGCTGCTGTGCTGTCATTTCCATTCCCTCCTTCAGCCTCTTATTCCGGCCGGATAAACTCCCCTCCAGCCGAGGGGCAGCCTGGGGCCACGTTGCTTTCTCACGAAGCCCCGCTGCAGTCCCTCGGGCCTGCCGACGCTCGTGCTGGCCGCGCTGCCCCGGGTGCGCGTGCAGCCAAGGCCAGTCCTCGGACAGCACGCAGCCTCGGGGCAGGACTGCCAACGGGTCGGGGACCRGCGCCTGGTCACTGCAGCCTTGCGAGACTACAGGATCTGAAATATCGGGGCAGTATTTTCAGTGCAGGAATTAAAACGGCTGCCGGTTCAGTCTAGCAGAAATAAGCGTGAGCAAAGCTCTTCTGGGGGGAGAGAAGTTTTATTGAACGGTGATTCAGAACGATTTTTATTCTCTTGCAGACCCCTGCCCCACGTGCATACAGACCCCCCCGTACGCCGGCGAGCGGCCTCCCTTGGSCGCGCACCGCGGTGTCCTACAGGCAATGCAAACCTCCCTGCCTGCCCTCCGTTGCGGCCCCGCGAAGCGCCTGACAAACTCCGGGTATAAATAAACGTGGCAGGATACAGATGTGGCGYGAAGGGGAGCGTCGCCTCGGCGCTGGCGACCTGCAGAGCGCTTCGGCGCCGGCGCGCTGCGCTGTGGCAGCCGCTCGACGTCCGACCGCGAAACCTTTGCCCCCTGCGCGAGTAATTCCTTAATCGCCGCTGCTGGGGCGGGATGGAGGGGCCGCGGGAGGAGGCTGTTTTCCTTCGGGAGAGCGTTTCCTTAGCGGAGTTTCCCCCCCGGCTGTTTCCTAAAGCAGAAGCGCCCGCGCAGCCGGTGCTCGCCGCGGTCCGTCCTCGCCTCTCCTCGGGGCCCTGCCCGCCCGGACGGCTCCAGGCCGCGCGTCCCTCACGGGGGCGGGAGGGCAGCGACCGGG
>NW_020450929.1:13620-21902 GCF_003343035.1 Apteryx rowi | reverse complement strand
GCCGGCGGCGGCGGCGGTGCCGGTGCCGGTGCCGGCGGGCGTGCGGCGGGTGCGGGTGGTGAAGGCGGAGGCGGGCGGGCTGGGCATCAGCATCAAGGGCGGCCGCGAGAACCGCATGCCGGTGCTCATCTCCCGCATCTTCCCGGGGCTGGCGGCGGAGCGGAGCGGCGCGCTGCGCCTCGGCGACGCCATCCTCGCCGTCAACGGCGTCGACCTCCGCGACGCCACCCACGACCAGGCCGTGCAGGCGCTCAAGCGCGCCGGGAGGGAGGTCATCCTCGAAGGTACCGGCGGATCGGGACCCGCTACCGGCGCCGCGCACCCCCCCCTCCGCCACCCGCGGCTCCCCCGTCCCGGTTACCGGGTGTCCCGGGCCCCATCCCCCGGGTCCCCTTCCCGTTACCGGGGTCCTGCCCCATCCCCCGGCTCCCCTTCCCGTTACCGGGGTCCTGCCCCATCCCCCGTCCCCGTTACCGGGTGTCGCACACGCCCCCGGGTCCCCTTCCCGTTCCCGGGGTCCTGTGCCATTCCCGGACACCCCTCCTACCCCCTTCCCCGTTACCGGGTTTCCTTGTCCCGGCTGCCCGGCTCCCTTGTGCCCCTTCCCCATTACGGGGCCCCCGATATCCCCTGGGATCCGCTTCCCCGTTACGGGGTCCTGTGTGCCCCCGATCCCAGTTTCTGGACACACGGACACCGCCGTAGTCCGTGGACCTTGTCCCGAGCCGTGGCGTCCCYGCGTGGGRTGGCGATGGGGAYGGGGACACCCCCACACCGGTCACGGTGTCCTCGCCCGGAGCGGGGCCGGGGATCCCTGCTCCGCATGGGGATGGGGACGGGAGCAGGCGGAGCGCGGTCGGAGCGCGACCCCGCAGGCGTTAAAACCGGGGGCGGCAGAGAAGCYGGGAACGCGGGGGGCCGCGCGGCACCCGGCTCTTGCCGGCGGCGAAGCGCAGCCCGGGCTCCTCGGGGGAGCGATTTCCTTGCAGTCACTTATTCGCATCCCCGCATTATGGCTATTTTTGGAGTCTTCTGGTTTTATTAATTGCGCAATTTTGTGACTAAGAGGAGCCGAGAGCCCCGGTTATCTGCTGGCGGGGGGGGGGGGACCCTTTCGCTCGCGACGCGCGCGGCTCCTGCCGCCCCCCTTTGCTGCCGCATCGCCCCTCGAAGGGAGGCCTGAGCACCGAGACTTTAACGGCCTGGTGTCCGCGGGAAGCTGGAAGAAAGTTTACCCCCACGTGCGAAAGTTTGCGCCGCGCCGYGCGGGGTCAGCCGTGCTCGTGTCGGGTTTCCCGGCCGTGCACGCTGGAACGGGGGGGGATCTCGGGAGAGCGACTGCCCGAGCCGCCCCGGGGAGGCAGGGGTTTCGCGGGCTCCTYGGGGCGATCGCACCCTCCCGCAGCAGAGCCGCGTAGCAGGTGTGAGGCTGCTCTTCGACGGCGCGAAACCCTCCAGCTTGCGCCTGGGGCTGGGAGCCACCCCGGCGTCCGCGAGCCCGTGTCGGGCGGTGGGAACACGCGGGCTCCCGGCGCGCCCCGCGTCCCCGGTGCCCCCGTGCCGAGGCGGAGGCCGTCGGCGTTGGTTTCGTGCCCGGGAAGAAGCCTGCTGGCCCTGGCAAGCGCCCGGCTCCTGCCCGACCTGTTTCCCAGGCGGCTTGACAAGCTCGGGCAGGACCTGCCGGTTCCGGGGAGCACGCGGGCYGCCTGGAGCGGGGCTCGCGCCGCGGGACGGCCGGGGGGCTCTGCGGCCCCGCGCGCAAACRAACTCGTCGCTAAGCGCTCTCCAGGGCCGATCGCAGGCCGCTGCCGAGCTGCTGGCTGAGAGGCGGTGAACGTCCCCACGTGCCAGATTCCCTGTCTCTCCTCCTCCACCCTTCCCCTCTCGCTCTTGGCTCGTGCAGCGAGGCTCCTCTTAATGCTCTCCCGCAGGAGCACTGGCAACCGTGGTGTGTTTGCGCCCCTCGCTCTGGCCGCACAGCTCACGGCTCGGAGACGCAGGCCCCGTGAAAGCCGCCCCTTCCTTTCCCGCCGGGAATGCGCAGCAGGATGCTTCTGGCTCCCCGGCGGGGCCCCTAAGCCTGCTCACGGCCCAGCTGCGGGCTGCCTCGCCGCCCTCGGCTCCGGGGCTCCGGCGAGAACATCTTGGGCTTTCCAGCATCTCCACCGAGGCAGAGGAGACCTCGGTCCGAGGGCTGCTCCCGGCCGGGCCAGCCTCACGCTCGGCAACACCGGCAGCAGGGAAGCGCCTCTGTCGTCAGCTCCTCCTCGGCCCTGCTCGGCCGCCCCCGCGGCGCTTTCATCCTCCGCTCCCGCTCCCGGCTCCCTCTCCCTGGGCGAGCTCTTCGGAGCGGCCGGGTTTCCACTGCAGAGACCCCGTGGCGAGCGCTTTGCGCGCGGTGCGGCAGGAGCTCAGTGCGGAGCTGCAGCCGGCCGGGTAGCGCCGGGGCGGCTTGCAAAGGGGAAGGAGAGTTGCAAGGTCGAACCTACGTGTGATTCAGCGTTTTCCCCTGCCTTTTCCACCCTCGCCGGGTGCAGGTCGGCAGCAGGAGGACGGGGCTCAACGGCCCCCCGAGATCTCCGCGGTGGAGGACGGGCCGCGGCTGGAGCCGGCGCAGCAGGCTCGGCTCGGCTCGGCGGGAGCTCTCTTGAGCCGTGCTCGGCCGCGAGAGCAGCTCCTTCCTGCGGCAGGTTGCGAGGGAGGAGTGCCAGCAGCGCCGGCTGGGGTTTCCTTTGCGGCGAGCGCTCTCAGGGAGGGCGCGTAGGCGGGACGGCACCAGCCTGCGCCAAGCCAGCTGCGGGCTGTCCGGCCAACTCACGCCGGCTCCCGGCAGAAATAGAAGGGCTGGCTCGAAAACGCCCATAGCCGATGTCCCGGAGCGCGTTCGCGGTGGGCTGCGGTGCTCCCATCTGCGCGGTGCAGCAGGGTCCCACCCGAAACGTTGACTTGCAAGGAGCTGGCCCCGCGTGGACGTCCCCCCCCGAGCCGCTAGTCCTGCATGCTCCCTAAATGTTTCCGGGCCTGGCGCCCGCTCCTGCGTCCGCATCCCTCCTTCCTCCCTCCCCAAAGCGCTCCAAAAGTTGCAGGTTGCCGCAGGGGCGCGACGTCTCGCTGCTGCTGGTCGAAGAGCCGGACGTGGCGGGATCCCAAGAGCAGAGGCGGTAACAGCTGCCGGAGCCAGCAGGGAAAGCCGGCAGGGAAAGGCGCAGCGCGGGGCTCCTCGGCGGGCGCGAGGGAGCAGGAGGGCAGCACGGAGCCGCTCTCCCGCCTGCGCTGGGACCCCGGCAGGCAGCTCGGCAGCGGGGCCCACGCGAGCCCCGGAGCGATGCTGCCGAGCGCCCCCAGCCCGGGGGCTCTGGGATGCCGTTCCTGCGCAGGCACCGCTCCACGCCTCGGGCCGTTCTTAAAACGCCTCTTCTGCGTTTCTGGGGAACGACGGCGCCGGGCCCCGGCTCTTCCCCTTTCCCTTCCCRGAACGCTGGCCGGGTTTCGCTGCCTCTTGCTGACGCCCGTGCGGTTCGTTTCGAGCCGTAGCAGGGCAGCGCCGGGTTTCAAGTTGCAGAGGCCCCGGCGCGCCGCAGCTCCGTGGCAGCCCGGAGGCAGGCGAGGCGGCTCCTCCGGCCGGGCGCGGGAATGCCGCCTCGGCTCTCCTCGAGTTCTGCGCGGCTGCTTCCCGGCGCTGGGCCCGCGCTCGGTGCCCTCCGCAGATGGGGAGGTGGTTTGGGACAGAAAGCCTGCAATTCGGGTGTGGTTGTGGCTGCGAGCTCCCTGCTGCGGAGGACCCGCAGGGGAGAGGCCGGCATTAGCGGAGCGGGTTGTTTTTGTGCTTGTTCAAAAGCGCGGGAGGTTCGGAGCGAAGAGGGATGTGAACGCTTGCTGGAGGAGCTCCACGGAGCCGCATTTCGGAGCGGACGCTCGCGCTTTGCGTCCGCGTTTAACTCGCCGACCTTTGCCGGGGGCCGCCACATCTGGCCGCCAGCTGCCGTGGGGAGCCCTCTCCCCCGGCGGCCTGCCGCCGCCTGTCCCCCGCCTGCTCCCGTCCCCCCTTGCGGCGCTCCCTGCCCCGCCGGGTGGAGGGATTAAAGGTGCACGGAGGAGGCGGTAATCCCGGGATAAGCGCGGCAGGAGGCTAATATTAACTCGTTTGCTGCCCACAGCAAGGACAAGCATCTCGTGGCAGTGCGTCTCCATCCAGCTTGTGCCGCTCAACTCGGCAAATCCCACAGAAGCGCAGCGGAGGGGGGAGCGGGGGTCCGGCGCCGCGCTCGGATTAACCCGCCGAGATCTCTCCGGCTGCGCTGCCTTTGCTCGCTGTGGCCCGGACGCCGATGCCTGATCCGCTCCCGTCTCCTCGTGCCCGGAGCAGGGGTCCCTGGGGCTGCTGAAGGAAGGGGGAGGATGCACAGCCAGGCGAGCGCTCGGTTGGTGCTCCGCACCCATCGCCGTGCCCAGGCACGGCCGGAGAGACCGCGGGGGAGAAGCCTGCGTCGGCGGATCGGCCGGTCTGGCTAACGCGAGGCCGCAGCTCGGGACCGGGGCTCCGAGTCCAACCCGTCGCGGCCGCTGCCTGAGCAGCTCCCCTGCAAGCGCCGTGACCGTGGGACATGGTGGCTCCCGGCGCAGGCTCGGCCGCGCTCCCTCCGTCCTGCCCGCGCACGGCTCCTGCGCCCGTCTGCTCCGAGCCCTTCGCTCCGCGCCAGGCACGAGCGCCTGCGCCGCCGGAGCGGGTGCTCCGCGCGTGGGAGCCGCAGCAAGCAGCGTGCGGAGGATGCCGCCGCCTCCGCGTGCCGGCTCACGTGTCGCGCTGCTGCCGAAGGGTTGTGCCTGCCCCCTTCCCACGTCTGCCCAGCTTTCTGTGCAAAAAAAAATACACGTATCCAGCACGAGCAGGGATGGTGGCGACACCAGGGCGCCGCTCGGCCCCGCGCAGGCGGCCCCCCGTGTTGGTGGGTGCAAAGACCCCTTGCAGCGGGGACGGCTGCGGCCGGGGGCTGCCCGCACTGACGTCTCGCCCGTTCTCCCCCCTCGCGGCAAAGCGCTTCGTTTCACAGCGGGTTAGTGCTTATTTGCTTTTTTTTTTTTTCTTTTCTTTTGAATCCTCTGTTGCTTTGTGGCATGTTAAAGTTGCTGTTTCCAGCTTTGTTCCTTCTTCGGAGCCGTGTTGCTAAGGCTCTGCGGCCGGGAAGGAGCTCTCTGGATGCGGATTCCTCCTTCCCCGCGTCCGCTGCTTGCCAGCGTGTCGCCTGCCTCGGTGTCAGCGCCGGGATGATTTCGCGCCTTCCTCGCCTTTTAGGGAAGGTGCACGCCGCGGCCGGCGGGGGAGCGCCCGCACTCTGAAGCCCCTGGGGCTGCCGGCACACGGGGGGGGGGAGCCCGGCACGGCAGTCCCAGCCCATGCGCATGCGTGCGCTGGCGCTGCTCCCTGGCACGTTTTGCAGTGCGGCGTTAAACGTGACTGCGAGCGCTTCCCCTTCGGTCGCCAAAACTGGCCCGGGCGGAGCAGCGCGCGGCGGCGGCTCGGCTGAGGTTGGCTCCAGGGGACGAAGCGGGGGGAGAAGCAGCCCTGCCCCGGCAGCCGTCGGGTTTCCCGGCGCGGAGGGGCTCATCCCTGCAGCGGCGGCGATCCCCTGACCGCGCGGCGCCTCCGCGGCCGCGCGCCTGGCACAGATCCGCGTTGCTCCGGGCGCTGGGAACCCCAGTGCAGGGGCCGCGCTGGCGTCGTGCTGAGCCGTTTGGGGTCCGGAGCTCTGACCTGCGGCGTCTCCAGGAAATCGATGGGGAATCGAAGGCTGCAGCGAGGCGAGAAAGGGCCTGGCAGAGACACCCCGGCCCGGGGCACGCGGCTGCCGGGCTGGAGCGGTTTTGAGGCTCTGAGACGGGGCTGTTGCCGCAGAGCTGCCGATAGCGGTAGTTTCTGGGCCCGCGAGCCCGGTCGAGCCCGTGTCCTCTTTCGCAGGAGGGAATCGCCGAGCTCGCTCGAGCGCCCGCTCCCGGGGTGGCACCGGGACCACGCGCGGTCCTGYGGGTCCAGGCTGTTTTGCTCCGTTTGCTGTTTTCCTGCTTGGCCAAACACGCTTCCTTGCTGGCCGTCCTGCCCGGCTCTGACCAGCCGCTGCACGGAGCGCTTGTTTGCCGGCGTCTGATGCTCTCCGGCGTCTTGAACGAATCGATTTTTCCCGTAAGRCGACGGCCGGGGCCAAAGGGCTCCTCGGGGCGGTTTGTGCTAATGGGCCCAAGCCAGCGCAGTGGGCTCGGGGACGGGCGCTGCGAAGGCTCCTGCCGGCAGCTCCGCACCGCCACTGCCAGCGGCGCCGGAGACGGCAGCGAGCGGGCAGCGAGCCCAGGCTCTCCCTGGCCTGGGCGCATCCTCGGTGGCTGCAGTGGGAATCACGGGGCAGCCGTGCTTTGGATCCGAGGAACAACCCTGGCGCCGGGGAGCTCGGGTGGAAAAGCGGGCCTGGAGCAAGGCACCTTTCCAGGAGCAGGTGGAGGAGCTCAGCCCGTCTGCGCTGCTCCGGGAAGAGCTGTTCCTGCACCTGCGCGCAGCGGCATCGGCACGAGGGGAGCAGCTCCCCRGCAGGGATCTTTCCAAAGGAGCCTCGGCCTCGGTGCACTTTGCGCGTGCGCTGGCGCCGCGCTCCGTCGCCGCAGCTCTGCCTTGGCTGGGCTGTGCGGTTGTGTCTTTGGAGGAGGAAGAGGAGCAGATGCCTCCTTCCTTCCTCCCGTTTCTGCAGAGGCGCTTGGAGCCGCGACATCCTGCCGGGAAGCCCTCCTCCTCCCGGACAGAGGAGCCAGGCCGCTGGCAGCCRCGAGCGGCAGCTCCGGGGCTGGCGCGGCGCGAGCGCCCGCCGCTCTGGAAACTTGGACAGTGCCGTCTTTCCAGCGCGGCGGCGAGGGCGCGTCAGGATGGGCTGGAGCCTGACCTCCTGCCCGTCCCCATTGTGCGGCGCCCCGTCGCCTTTCCGCCCGCGGCTCCCCCCCGCCCGCCCGCCCGCAGCCGGCGATGCGCCTGCCCGGCTCGGGGCGCCCCGTCCTCCCAGCGCGCCGGCCCGGGCGGGGAGGGCTCCTCGGCGCCGTGCACCGTGCTCCGTGGCCGCCCCGTCCCGGGGGAGCGGGTCGTCCCCGTCCCTCCTCGCTCTGCCCGCCGGGYGCCGCGTGCCGCCCCCCCCTTGGGCACTGCTGCTCCGTTTTCCCATCTCCCTCCCCGGAGCAGGCATGTGGCCGCGCTGCGGAGAGGAGCCGGCGGCTCCCGGGGCCACGCCGGCTCCGGGAATGGCAGGGCGGGCTGCAGGGCTGCCCCTGACCTCCTGCCCCGGGACCTTCCCGGCCTGGCTCGTTCGTCGGGAAACTAAACGAGGCTCCTTGGCTTGGATCAGTCGCGTTTCCCTGCCCTACCCCGCCTCGGCCCCCTGCTCGCCGGCCCCGCGTTCGGCTTCCTGGGCCCTGTGCTGTGCCACGGCCGGTTTTGGGAGGCATCGCAGCCCTGCGGGGATCTGCCGCAGCCTCGCAGCCCGTGTTTGCTGCGGGGAAAAGGCATCCCGCGACCGGACCGTCCGTCCCTGCTCTCCCCAGGGCCGCTGCCCTCGCTGGCGTCTCTGCCCTGCTCCCCGCTGCTCTGGCGGCCCCGTGTCCCGCAGGCTGGGGGTGGGGGGGGTCGCAGGGTCTCCCCTGGCCACGCTTCTGGGTCCGTGCCCGGGCCGCCTGCGCGAGGATCGGATCGGATCAGCTTGTCCCGTCCCCGCTAACGCGGCGCCCGCTCTGCTCTGTCCCCAGTGAAGTTCATGCGGGAAGTGACGCCCTACATTAAGAAGCCGTCGCTGGTGTCGGACCTGCCCTGGGACGGGGCCGCCCCGCAGTCGCCCAGCCTCAGCGGCAGCGAGGACTCGGGCTCCCCCAAGCACCACGGCGGCGCCAAGGACCGCAAGGTGATCCCGCTGAAGATGTGCTTCGCCGCCAGGAACCTGAGCATGCCCGACCTGGAGAACAGGTGAGGGCGCGGGGCGGGCGGCGCGGCGCGGGGACGCGCTCTCGGCACCCCGGCTTGGAGACGACGCGCAAGCGCCAAGYGCGGGCGCCTCCTCCTTTGGAGGAGTTCGGGCAGGGTGCTGCGGCGCCGGGGCCCCGCGCACGCGGGGGCAGACGGGTCCGGGTCCCTGCCTGCCGGCGCGGTCCCTGCGGTGCTGGCGCGGCCGAGACGGGCGCCGGGGGAGGACGCGTTCCTGCGGTGCAGGAGGATGGTGCCGGCTGCTGCCGTGCCCGGAGCCCGCTCGGAGGGCTGGCAC
>NW_020450929.1:5081-13615 GCF_003343035.1 Apteryx rowi | reverse complement strand
TGCGGTGCTGGCGCAGCCGAGACGGGCGCCAGGGGAGGACGCGTTCCCGCGGTGCGGGAGGACCGTGCCGGCTGCTGCCGTGCCCAGAGCCCGCTCGGAGGGCCGGCACGTGCAGCAAGGCGGCGCGTCCTTTCGGGCTGCCTTCAGCCTCCGTGCCGGGCTGTCYGGACAGGGCCGTGCTGGCCGCGGGCCATGCATGGACGGCGGCGGAAGCGCCAGCCGCCCGGGAGCCCGGCGTCGGGTTTCAGCCGCGGCRCTTGGGTGCTCGCAGCAGAGCCAGCAGGGCAAGGCTCCGGGTGGGGAAAGCTGCCTCTCGCTGCGGCCGCGACCTCCCGACTCACCCGCGGAGCCGTAAAAGCGGCTCTGCGGAAATTCTTGGTGGTTTGGCAGGGGGCCAGGGCTCYGCGCCGTGCCCCTTCCCCGGCCCCAGCCGGGGCGCTGGCAGCCCGCCCGCCATGCGGTGCCAGCGATGGGCTCGTCCGCGCTGAGCTCTGCCAGCAGAAGTGGGGACAGGGGGYGGCGAAACCCCCCTGCTTTGCACCTCCAGCCCCGGAGACCCGCGCTGAACCCAGCGGGGCCGGTGCCCGGCCTCCCCGGGCCAGGGGACACTGGGCAAGGGGGAGGGTTGTCTCTGCTGGGACACCTCTCTCCTCGCCTGGCTTGTCCCACTCGGCCGTGGATGCCGGGGTCGGCAGTGCTGCGCGGGAGGCGCCGGCAGAGCCCGGCGTTTGCCCGGTGCCAGCTGCCTGCAGCCTACGGGGGGGCCAGGAGGGGGCCAGCTCTGTGCCTCCCTCCATGCAGCCCCGGCCTGGCGCCGGATCCCGGAGCCGTGGCAGGACGGTCCGAGCCGGAGGCAGCCCAGGGAGCTGAGCCGGCACAGCCAGTTCTGGCTCCGCCGCTTTCCCGGGGATGGCGGTGGCGGGGAGGCGACTCCGGCTCTGCCYGGGTCTCGCGTTTCCCTGCCGTGCGCTCCGGAGCCTGGCGGGCCTCCAAGGGGCTGATGAAATATGTAGGAGGCCGGCGGTGGCTGTGACGCTAGCACGGCCGCGGCCGGGGAAGCAAACAGCGTCCCACGCAGCTCGGCAGGCTCTTGGCCCCGAACCGCCGGCAAACGGATGTGTGGGGCAAGGACAGAAACCCCCGTGCGTCGGAGGCGTCAGCTGGGCTCGGGCTCGGAGCAGAGCCCATGCCGAGTGTGCCGGGCCGGCCGGGAGAGTGGGGATCACGCTGCCAGGGCACTGGGCTCAGTGCGCGGGAGCTGCTGGGCCGTGCTTCCCGCTGGCACGGTGACGGGTCCCATCATCCCTGGGCTCCCATGGGAGCGAGCGGGGCTTCCCGCAGCCGAGGGGCACCAGCCGATCCCACCTGCAGGACGGGGAATGCAGGGACCAGGGCAAGCACGGCCCTTCTCCCTGTCGAGGCTTCCGGAGGCGGGTGGGAAGCGCAGCCGGTCTCTCCGGCTCTCCCAGCAGCCTGAGGAAGCTGTGAGCTGCGTTTAGCCCGTGCTCGGAAACGTTAATCCAATTACGCGCCCYGCTCACCCAGGGGGAAACGCGCTGCCTCTGCAAAGGGCCTTCGCCGGGCCGGAGCCGCTGTGGGAGGTTCCCGCGCTGCTGCCGCCGGGCGCAAGGTACTTTGCTCCCAGCTCCCGCCCCGTGCGTGGGGCGCCGGGGCAGCGGGGCTGCGGCCGGGGCAGCGGGGCTGCGCTCGGTGCGCTCTGCCTGCCCGCGCCTGGGGTGCTCCGCTCTGCTCCGCTCTGCTCCGCTCACCGGCGGCCGTGGAAGAGGCCCCCGAGGCTGCCGCCTGCCCCCCACGGCTGCGGCCAGTGGGACAGGCGCTACCTGGCTCTGCCAAAGCGGGGCCGGCGCGCGCTCCGGTGGCTCTCCAAGGGCGCCAGCGCCGTCCTGGCGGGGACGGCCAGGCACCCGCGCGCGGAGCAGCCGGAGCAAGCAAGGGCAGGCAGGTCCAGGTGCGCCCGGGCAAGCCCAGCCCAGCCGGGAGCGGCGCGCTGTCGCAGGAGGGAGAAGCTGGGAGCGTGCCTSTCCCCGGCACCCCTGCTGCCTGCCTGGCTCTGTCTCCGGAGCGCRCAGCCGGCTCGCAGCAGGCTCGGCCCTTGTCCCTGGAGATGCCGCRGGCAGGGGTCCAGCAGCTCCTGGGCTGTCCCATGCTCTGCCAGCCACCCGGGCGGTGCACCCGGCTCTGGCAAGGGTGGCGTTTCCCATATCCTTGTTCCGGCGCTGTTTCCCGCTGCAGGTTGATCGAGCTGCACTCTCCGGACAGCAGGAACACCCTGATCTTGCGCTGCAAGGACACGGCGACCGCTCACTCCTGGTTTACGGCCCTGCACACCAACATCGCGGCCCTGCTGCCGCAGGTCCTGGCCGAGCTCAACGCCACGCTGGGCACCACCAACACCACGGGCAGCAGCAAGGAGGTCAAGCACATCGCGTGGCTGGCGGAGCAGGTAGGCGCCTCCGGGGCCGTCCCGCTTCCCAGCGCTGTGGGGCAGCCCTTTCCCGGGACAGACAGCGCGCAGCGGCGGCACCGGCTGTCCCCGCGCTGTCCCTCCCCCGGCAAACGGACCTGCTCCTCCTGGAGAGGCCAGACTACAGGGCAGCCGCGGGAGGTGCTGTGCTGGGCTAGCCGGGCTGCAGCACCGTGCCGAATGCGGCAGTGCTCAGCTCCCTTCCCATCCCACGCATTCAACTCCAAGCCGGCGACGTTGAGCCGTCAGTGGCTCCAGGGTCCCTGCGCAGCAGCCTGGGCCATCGCTGAGCTCGGGAAGGAGGCAGCGGGCTGGAATAGTTCTGTGCCATAGGGCAGTGACAGACCGTGTGGCCGGGAGCTGGGCTGGGGCTTGTTCTCGGCTGTGCGGCCTCTCCTGCACCTTCTCTCCCCGTTTTCCTGCTCCTGCTCCTGGCTGGGCGCTGCCGTACGGCGAGCAGCGCAGCCCTCCGCAGCGCGCGGCAGGACCGGCCCAGCGCCCGGCTGCCTCCCGCAGCAGCTGCCGCCCGAGGCGAAGGCAGCCAAGAGCTTCAAACTGAAGTTCTTGAACTTCCAAGAACCGCGAACGGCCCTGCTGGGATTTCCTAGCTGGAGATATTAATAACCCCCTTGCTCTTCCGTGAATTTGCTGCTCTGAGAGCTGTAGCTTCCCCAGGCATTGCCGTGTCCTTAGCCCGGTAAGAGGAGGTCTGCCGGGACCTGCTCTTGAAACAGGCTTTCCGGGACGGCCACACGCGACGGCGCCGTGCCTGGCTTTTCCCAGACGATGCATTAACGCAGCCCAAGAGCCCGCTAATATGGGGCCCGCTTGCCTTGGGGGTCAGCCTGGCGGCAGAGGCGGCTCCGGAGTCGTTCCGCGTGGCTGTCGCGGTGCGGCAGGGCACCAGCCCGGGGGACGAGCCGGCAGCGCCCGCTCCGGCTGAGCTCGGCTGTTCCCGGCCTCCCGCTGAGCCGTCGCCTCCCCGCCGCTCCGAGGCTCCGTGGGGCCAGGCTGCCCCGAGGCCGCAGACGGGGCAGGGAGCCGGTAGCCGAAACGCAGCTCCCCGGTGCCGGCTCCCTGCCCGGCCCCTGTTAGCGAGCCCCGCTCGTGTCTTGCAGGCCCGCCTGGACGGAGGGAGGCAGCAGTGGCGGCCCGTCCTCATGGCCGTGACGGAGAAGGACTTGCTGCTCTACGACTCCATGCCCTGGACCAGGGACGCCTGGGCCTCCCCCTGCCACAGCTACCCGCTCGTCGCGACCAGGTGGGCGCGCGGCACCGCGGGATGGGGGGCGAGGGGGCTCGCCCTCGTGCGGGGTGCCTCCGTCCGCCCGGGGCCCTCGGCTACCGGCTTTCCTTGGCAAACCGCGGCCCCCGTCCCGCGGGGCTGGTCCCAAAGGGCGCGTGCCGGCCCCGCGCCGCCTGGGTACGGCGGAGCCCCGCGGCGCTTGCAGAGACGCAGCCGAGACTGAGCGGACGGAGCCGTCGGTCGTGTCTTGGCTCTGTCGCGGAGCGGCCTCTGACGACCCGCCGCTGCCCGCGGAGCGAAAGCTGCAGCTCGTGCGGCGCTCGCACGCGGCAAAGAGCCTTCCGTAAATGCACGCTCCTGCCCCGAGCGGGGAGCGAGTCCAGGGCTCCGCGCGTGCCCGCTGCCGCGTTCTCGGAGCGGGGAGGCGGCACGCGCCGCTGGGCCCTGGCAAGGAGCTCCTGCTCTCCCCCCTCGGCGCGAGCCGTTTCCCCGTCCCCCGCTGCCGGCCGAGCCGCTGGCCGGGCCTCCCGGGGCGCGCGGGGGCGCGGAGCTGGCAGGCGTTCCCCGCCGCCGCCGCCGCTGCAGCTGGATCGAATCACCGCCCCTGCCAGCGTGCCCCAGCCGCGGCCCCCGGGGCTGCGCCGGCGCTGCCGGCTCCGGGTGCCCGTGCAGGGCTGCTCCGCTCCCTGCGCCGGGAGCCCAGCTGGGAGCCGGCGGGGAAGCGTCCCCGGCTAGCAGCCCGCGCCGTCTCCCGAGCTTGTGCTCCCGGCTCCGGGGCTCCCACCCTCTGCCGAAAGCCGCAGCAGCCGGCCCTCGGGCAGCCCCCCGGGGCGGCCGGGGTTTTGGGGGGCCCTCGGGGGGGGGCGCCGGGTTTTTTTTTCCCCCCCCCCCCCCCCGGGCTGCTTCGCCATCTGGCTCTGCTTTATAGCCGGGCCCCTTGCGGAGGGGCCTCCCCCTCCTGCCGCGGCGGCGGTGGTGGCGGCCCCGCGCTCCGGCGCTCGCTGGCTGCAGCCGCGGTGCGTTCCCAGCCAGGCCAGCCGGGACCTGCTGTGTTCGTGCCGTCCGGCAGCTGGAATCGCTCCGCCGCTCCTCCCCGTGAGCGCTCGCCCGGAGCCGCGGCCTCGCCGCCGCCACGTGGCTTCGCGCCGGGACGAGCCGAGCTCTCCCGCGGGGCAAAGCAGCTGCCGGGTCCGGCCGGCGCAAGGCTGGAGCTTTTCCCTGTGTCCCGTCGCGGCTTTTCCCAAACGCGCTGTGGGCGCAGGCCCCTCTCCCCAGGGCGCGGGCCATGGCCTCTGCGTCCCATCGCTGCCTCTCCTGGTGCAGTCGGGCACAGGCCACCATCTCTGAACCCTTCTCTCTTCACTGCCCAAATTCCTGCCCAAATACCGACACACCGGGGATGCCGGGAGCCGGGGCAGGCGGAAAGGAGTCGGTGTGGGCCGGGGAAGGGGGGTCCAGGGTTATTTTTCTCCCTCCCGGACGCTCTGGCGCTGCTGCGGGGCACGCGAAAGGGGAGGGGGGCGAAGGGCAGGCGGGCGTCACGCGGGGCCGGGCTGCGTCCGACGCTGCCTCCGTGCCCCTGACGTCCCTCTCCCCGTCCACCCCCAGGCTGGTTCACTCCGGCTCGGGACGCCGCTCTCCCTGCCCGGGCTCCGAGCTCACGTTCGCCACGCGGACGGGCTCTCGCCAGGGCATCGAGATGCACGTCTTCCGCGTGGAGACGCACCGCGACCTCTCCTCCTGGACGCGCATCCTCGTCCAGGGCTGCCACGCCGCGGCCGAGCTGATAAAGGAGGTGTCCGTGGGTAAGCGCGGGCGGCGGACGCGCCGGCTGCTCCGGCCCCGGGGGCTGCCGGGGGGCTCCTGGCTCCCTGCGGGGCCGGCAGCGCTGCCGGACGGAAAGCAGGGCCGGGGGCTTAGCGGGGACGCGGTGGCGGCCTGGCGCCTCTCTCCCGTGTTGCTCTTCAGCCCTGGCAGGTCGTGTCCGCTTTTGCCCCAAACGCGCGGAGGCGAGCGGCAGGGCAGGGTGGTCGCGGAGCGGCCGGAACCCCCCGTGGCCAGCCCGGGCGGGAAGTGACCCAGATCGGGGACACGGCGGCCCCCGAGGTGGCCGGAGCAGGGCTGGGCGCGGACGGCGGTGGGGACAGTGTCGAAGCTCCCTCTAGCGCCTGCAGGGACGTGGCCACCCTCGGAGCGTCCGGCCGTGCCGCCAGTCCGGCCGTGCCAGCCCGGCGAGCCGAGGCGGCAGCAGCAGCCCCTGGCAGCTGGCGGCTCCGGAGCCCGGAGCAGCTCCTCGCTGGGGCTTCCCAAATGACCGGAGGGCTGGAGCCCGCTGCTCACGGAGCACGGGAGTCCCCTCCGGCCCGCAGCCCTGCAACCCCAGGGCCCCCCCCGATGCGACCCCAGGGCCCCCCAGTGCAACCCCAGAGTCTCCCAGTGCACCCTAGATGCCTCCCAGTGCAACCCCAGAGCCTCCCAGTGCGACCCCAAGGCCTCCCAGGACCCCCCCCCCCAGTGCACCCCAGGGCCCCCCCGCGGGACGGCGCTGAGGCCGGGCCGCCCGTGTCCGCAGGCTGCACGCTCAACGGGCAGGAGGTGAAACTCTGCATCCACTACGAGAGCGGCTTCACCATCGCCCGGGAGGAGACGGGCGGCAGCGTCCTCTTCCGCTACCCCTACGAGAAGCTGAAGATGTCGGCGGATGACGGCATCAGGAACCTCTACCTGGACTTCGGCGGCCCCGAAGGGGAGCTGGTGAGGATGGGGGGGGCTCGCCGGCGGGATTCGGGGGCGTTCGTCCCCCGGCGCGCGGTGGCCCTTGAGGTCCGTTTTCGCAGGGCGAAAGCCGACCGGCGCTCTCCTCTCGCCTTCCCTCCGCAGGCGCTGGACCTGCACTCCTGCCCCAAGCCCATCGTCTTCGTGTTGCACACTTTCCTGTCGGCCAAAGTCACCCGCATGGGGCTGCTGGTGTAGGACGTGGGCCCCGGCCCCACGCCACCGCCGCTGCCGCCTGGGCATCCCGGGAAAGCGCCGCGGCCCCCCGGCACCTCCTCCCGCCGCACTAGTGCCTTGCCGAGGGCTGGGACGCTCCCGCCGCCCCCAGAGCCGCAGCCGGGCCGGGGGCCCCTCCGGCAGGACGGCTGTGCCTGCTGCCACGGAGGCCGGTCCCGGCCCCGAGCCGGGCTGGAGCTGGGCCCGGCGCTGGCTCCGCTCCGACGCCTCGCGGCACCGGCGGCTCCTCGCCTCGGCCCCCGGCACGCGCCGGCCTTCACGCAGCGCGAGGGGAGGGCCGGGGGCGCAGACACCAGCTCGGATTCCTCCGGGAACGAAGCCATTTCTGACCTCACCAAACGTGCCTTGGAGCGGGGCGAGCCGGGCGCCCCCGGGGACGCCGACGCCAGCACCGGGGAGGCGCGCGGGGCCGCCCGCGCCGGGCCCCTCGCTCCCGTGCCTGCATCCAGAGAGGCCGGTGCTGGCTCCGACCTGGCCCGGCTCCGTCCCTCCGCTCCCCGGCGCAGGGCATGGTCCGCGCTCGGCCCCCGTGCCGCCCCGGCCTTTCCCCGCCGCGGGGCCGGGAGCAGGGCTGGCCGCGGCCGGCACGGGGAGCCGGGCTGCTCGTCGGGTCACGGCGAGGCTTTGGCGCGGCCGCGGCGCCGGCTTGGGACAGGATGGCCTGGCCCGGCCCGGCTGCCCCGCGCTGTACATACCGCCTGGCCGTCCGTGTCCCGAGCGGGCTGTTCTCAGCTATGTTAGTCTCTGTTTTGCAAACTACCTAATAAGCTGCTATGCAAATTCTGTTACGCCCTTGCTGACCTCGAGGGGCGAAAGGTCCCCGAGGGTTTCGGGGAAGGATGTGTAGACTTATGCACTTTCGCTTTTTGTACTTTACCTCTGACACTTAAGCTTGACCGGTGGCTCCTTCGGCTCGCGGGGCGGTCGAGCTTTACGTGCGGCCCGTGCCAGGTGCCGGCGCATCCTCGGCGGGGGGCCGGGGGCTGCGGCCGTGCTCACGCTGCTGGGCGCCACGCGGCCAAGGCACCGGCCGCACGACACTGCTGTGACCCCCCCCCCCCGCACCGCCGTGCAGCCCTTTCTATTTTTGTATTCTTTGTAAATCGCTATTTATATAAGACTTCCTTTTTTGGGGTTTTTGAATCTCAGACTTTTGGGTCGTCCAGGTTACCAAATCCGATAGCCAGCGCGGGGCGGCTCCGCACGCTCCAGGGACGCGGGCGCCGGCGAGGGGCGCCCTGGGCAGCGCTGGCGTGTGCCGGCGTGTGCTGCCATGCGCCCCGGCCGCGCGGGGCCCGTCACCCCGCACTGTACGTAATAAAGGCGTTTGCTGTGAGCCCCGGCCCCGGCCTGTCTCTGCAGAGGGTGTCGTGGGGGGATGGGGATGGGGACAGCACCACGGGGGGCAGGGGGCTGCACYAGCGTGGTGCCGTGTTTGTGTGTGCGTGTGTGCATAGTGTGCATAGTGTGCATGCGTGTGCATAGCGTGCGTGGGGGGTGCATGTGTGAGGGTATGCGCAGGGTGTATGGGGATATGCAGTGTGTGTAGGGGTGTGTGGTGTACGCAGCGGGTATTTGTCAGTGTGTGCACTGAATGTGCAGACACCATACACAGCATGTATACATGTGTACGCCGTGTGTGTATGACGTGCACTGGGTGTGCAGCAGGCACAGTGTGTGCCTGTACACACTGCATGTGTGCATGTGCGCACGAGCTGTGCATCCCCGGGCTGTGCACGCACTGTACAGTGTGTGCACATGGGCGCAGTGTCTGGTGCATGTGTGTGTGTG
>NW_020450929.1:0-4340 GCF_003343035.1 Apteryx rowi | reverse complement strand
GGCCATCGACCTGGTGACCAAGGCCACCGAGGAGGACAAGGCCAAGAACTACGAGGAGGCGCTGCGGCTCTACCAGCACGCCGTGGAGTACTTCCTGCACGCCATCAAATGTGAGCCGGGGCGGACGGGGCGGCAGGGGGACGGATGGGGACAGGGATGGAATGGGGAGGGGACTGGGACAGGGACGGGAGGGGGACAGGGATAGGACAGGGATGGGGATGGGATGGGGACATGGAAAGGACACGGACCGGGGTGGGACAGGGATGCAGACAGGACAGGACAAGACTGGACAGGGATGGGACAGGGACAGGGATGAGACTGTATGAGGACAGGACGGGGACACAGACAGGACAAGATGGGACAGGATGAGGACAGGGATGGGACAGGGACAGGGATGGAATGGGGATGAGACAGGGACAGGGACGGGACAGAGACAGGGACATGGACAGGGCATGGACAGGGATGGGACGGGGACAGGAACAGGGATGAGACTGTACAGGGACAGATGAGGACACAGATGGGATGGGGAAGGGGACAGGGATGGGACAGGACAGGGATGGGACAGGACAGGGATGGGACAGGGACAGGAACAAGATGGGACAGGAACAGGACAGGGATGGGGTGGGGACAGGGCCTCCACCCTGCCGCAGCGGGGCTGGGGACGGGGGCTGTGGGCTCCCTGGTGACAGCCTGGGGACCCACCGGTGACAACTCGTGGGCTCTCCCGCAGATGAGGCTCACAACGACAAGGCGAAGGTGAGCATCCGGGCGAAGTGCATGCAGTACCTGGACCGGGCGGAGAAGCTGAAGGATTACCTGCGCAGCAAGGACAAGCAGGGCAAGAAGCCCGTCAAAGAGTCCCAGAATGACAACAAAGGGTGCGTGGGGCGAGGACACCCGTCCCTGCGTGGGGGCGCCTGGCCTGGTGTGAGGGGCAGGGCCGGGGCAGAGCGCTCTGGCTGCTCCCCTCCGCCGCGCTGGCCGTGGCGGCAGGTCTCTTCCTYCCTTCTCCCACCCTCTGCCCTGCCGAGGCTCCGGAGCGGAAGCCAGACTGTGCCGGCTGTGCCGTGGCCTCTCCCCCCCTAACCCCGTCCCGTCTCCGCAGGAGCGACAGCGACAGCGAGGGCGAGAACCCCGAGAAGAAGAAGCTGCAGGAGCAGCTCATGGGTAAGAGGCGGCAGGGGCAGAGGCCGGTGCTGCACGGGTGCCTGTGGAGCGGGGCGCCAGGCTGCGGGGCCGTGGCGGGGCAGGCCGGGGGCTTCGCTGGGGCTCGGCAGCCTGCGAGCCGCGCTCCACGCCGGGGGCAGCCCCACGGCGCGGCTGGGTTGGGGGTCTGGGGGGCTCCAGCTCTCGGGAGCTCTGCGGCATTGGCGGGGCAGCGCCCGCCTCGCGGGGCTGCGTGAGCAGAGCTGCCCTCCGCCCGCAGGTGCCATCATGATGGAGAAGCCCAACGTGCGGTGGAGCGACGTGGCCGGCTTGGAGGGAGCCAAAGAGGCCCTGAAGGAAGCTGTGATCCTGCCCATCAAGTTCCCGCACTTGTTCACCGGTGAGGGTCGCTCTGGCCGCGCTGCAGCCGCCTCTGTCCTGCAGGAAAGGGCCTCGCGGGGCACTGGGCAGCGTGGGAATGCCTTCTCCCGCTGGGCGCCGAGGGGCCGGAGAAGCCTGGGAACCTGCCGCCCCACGGCCTCTCGCTGAGCCGCCCGGATGCCTCACGGTCGCGGCACGGATCCAGCTGGTGCGGCAAGGAGGGAGCCTTGACACAGGCCTTGTTGCAGGCAAGCGCACGCCCTGGCGAGGGATTCTGCTCTTCGGGCCCCCCGGTACCGGGAAGTCCTACTTGGCCAAGGCCGTGGCCACCGAGGCCAACAACTCCACCTTCTTCTCCGTGTCATCCTCCGACCTGATGTCCAAGTGGCTGGGAGAGAGCGAGAAGTAAGCTGAGGGCTGGCGGCAGCGAGGGTTGTGCGCGGGCTGTAGGCCGGCTCCCGGCCACCCCCGTTTTTGGGCCTGGCGGTGCCAAAGCTCCGGCCGGGGTGGACGAGCCAGCAGCACCGCTGAAGCCGCGCTAACGTAGACACCTCAGGTCCCCAAGCGCGAGCCCAGGGGCCCTCGCGAGGCGCTGCCGGAGCTCCCGCAGTGCTGCGCAGCGAGTCCGCGCCAGCAGCCCCTTGGCTGACGGCCCTCAGCCCGTGCCAGGCAGGGGCTGGCGGCAGCAACACTGCGCCGGCCCGGGGCCGGGAGCTGTCGCCCTCCTTCCAGGCCAAGGCTGGCTTGGCGTGGGGCGCCCCRGCGCCGTGGGGTGAGCTCTTCCCCCTCTCCGCCCCACCGGGGGCTTTGGGGGCACAGGAGGCTCCCTGAGTTGGAGCCCATCCGGCGTCTTTGTGGCCAGGCTGGTGAAGAACCTCTTTGAGCTGGCGAGGCAGCACAAGCCCTCCATCATCTTCATCGACGAGGTGGACTCGCTGTGCGGCTCCCGCAACGAGAACGAGAGCGAGGCGGCGCGGCGCATCAAGACGGAGTTCCTGGTGCAGATGCAGGGTGCGTGGGGCTGCGTCCGCCCGGGGTGGGGGGGGCGGCAGGACGGGGCAGGCGCGTTCGGGAGAAGCCACAGGACGTCCTTGGCTCGCGCTCCCCTTCGGGGATCTGCGCTGAGCCGTCCGCCTGCCGAGGGGCCGGCGGCGTTCCCTGAGCGCAGCCAGCCGCCGAGCCCCCCTCACTGCTCCCCCTCTCCCCCCGCAGGCGTCGGCAACAGCAGCGACGGCATCCTGGTGCTCGGCGCCACGAACATCCCCTGGGTGCTGGACTCGGCCATCAGGAGAAGGTGAGCGGGACGCGGTTCCTCTGCCGTCGCTGAAGCCGTGGGGCCGGGGCCGAGCCCTGGGGCGGCCGCGGGCAGCGCCGTGGRGCCGGCCCCCGCCGGGGGAGCACCGCCGCTCACCTCTGTGCCGTGCCCAGGTTCGAGAAGCGCATTTACATCCCGCTGCCCGAGGAGGCGGCCCGAGCCCAGATGTTCAAGCTGCACCTGGGCAACACGCCGCACAGCCTGACGGAGGCCAACATCCACGAGCTGGCGCGGAAGACGGACGGCTACTCGGGGGCGGACATCAGCATCATCGTGCGCGACGCCCTCATGCAGCCTGTCCGCAAGGTGCAGTCGGCCACGCACTTCAAGAAGGTGAGCGCGGGGCGGCTGCCTGCCCCGGGGGTGCCGGCCCGGCCCGGCCCTGCCGCCGCGGCCCCTCGCCCGCTCGCGCGCCCCCAGCTCTGCCCGCCTCTGCCCCAGGTCCGAGGGCCCTCGCGCACAAACCCCAACGCGATSGTAGACGACCTCCTGACGCCGTGCTCGCCCGGAGACCCTGGTGCCACCGAGATGACCTGGATGGAGGTGCCCAGCGACAAGCTCATGGAGCCCATCGTCTGCATGGTGAGCGTTTCTCGGGCCCCCGGGCCGCACGCGCCATGCTGGGGGAGGGTGGGTGCCCGCAGCCTTCGTGCCCAGCGCCGCCTCCTGCTCCGGGCTGGGGCTGGGGCCGGCTCCGGGCCGCGGCCACCACCCGCCCCACCGTCAACGCCGAGGACCTTCTGAAGGTGAAGAAATTCACAGAGGACTTTGGGCAGGAGGGGTGAGGGCTCCAGCCGGGGTCACCGCGCGGCAGCGCTGTCCTCGCAGCGCCCCGGACGGCCCCCCGTGCCAAACAGGTCCATGTTCACCTCACTACTAAACCCATCTCACTTTCGGCACCTGCCTGGGCAGCGGGGGCGGGGGGGAAGGAGGGGGGGCACTGTCCTGGCCGGGCCGACGCTACTGGGGGGGCCCAAGCACTGCCTGGGCTGCTGGGTGTCGTTCCCTCCCCCGCCCCGGGCTGCTCCCTGCTCTTCTTCCTGCTCTTTTTTATTTTTTAAATTGATGCTGCTTTGGGTTCTTGTCTTGTTTATATGAAAATAAAAACAATCTAAAAGCTTCAGCCAGAGCCCAGCCCCTCCCTGAGGCCAGGCAACTCCGGCAGCGAGGCGCCGCTCCGGCCGGGTGCTGGCGGAGGGCCAGGGCCGTGGGGCAGGTAACGCTCGCCCCCCCACCCGGCCGTGCTGCCTGTGCCAGGAGGTGCTGGTGGGAGGGGGGGGGCAGGAGGGCTACGCACCCCCCCCCCCCAGAAGCGCCGGGGCGGCAGGGAGGGTCCCGCTGGGCGCAGCGGGGGCCGGGCTGCCCCAGGGCCCCCCCCCAGTCCCGCTGCCCTGGGGTGCGGAGGCGCTGCCCTCCCGCGCCTCCCCCCCGCTGCACTGGGTCCCGGCACCGCGCGCTGTGCTCAGCCCTGGGCCCCCCCCCCTCTGTGGGGTGGCCG
>NW_020450928.1:495375-496235 GCF_003343035.1 Apteryx rowi | reverse complement strand
GGACACCTCTGGTTGCCCTCGGGCTGCCCCGGGGCCCCGATGGGCGTCTGGGCCCCTCAGGGCCGCTCCCACCCTTGCCTGGTCCCCCCGACCACTCTTCCCTGGCCCTGCCCTCGTCCACCCCAATGAGCGCCCCGCAGCACTCTCTGCTGGCATCACAGGGTTTGGGGTGCCTGGGAGACCTAGAGTCAGAGAAGAGACAACCCTGGAGGCCTTGAGCCCCAGTCACGTCACACACAGGCTGCTTATGTGCTCCAAAAGGAAGGTATCGTCTGTCACAATCACATCCAGTATCCAACCCGACCTGCTAGCCATCCCTCTCTTCGTCCAAGTCCCATGCTCACCCCACACCTGGCAGTCCCAACCAGCGAGGCGCTCCTTACCCTGCTCATTTCGCTGACGTCCTTAGACCCCGAARGCCAGAAGSKGTTGGCAGCTTCCCAGGCCTGCTGGAGCTGCAGGTGCTCTGGGCTATCCTGCGACAGCTCCCTGCCTGCACAGGAGGGGAAACGCAGGGCGGTCAGCAGGAAGGCTCCAGAGGGGGACATGGCCCACTAAAGCGGCCGGGAGAAGTCTCCCCTGGCAGATGAAGAGGGCATGCCAGAAAAGGCTGGGCAGCAGGACGCCCAGGGAGGGTCTGGGCCTATTGCAAGGYGCGGGAAGGGCAAATTGCTTGCAAGAATACAGAAAGGCAGAATGACTCTGAGCGGATGCTCTGGTCTGAGGCAAGACAGGAGGCCTTGGAGCAGCAGGTGCTGCCAAAGGTTTCCCAGGCCACCGCTCAGCACCACAGGGATGAGTGCCTGCTGTCTGGCTGCCCGTGACTGCAAGGACCCACCCGACGCAGCTTCTTACTCTCT
>NW_020450928.1:474998-492530 GCF_003343035.1 Apteryx rowi | reverse complement strand
CAGAGCTGCAGGGCTGCCAGAGGGAGCAGAGCAGACAGCCGAGCCCTCTGCCCCGCCGCACGCCTGCTGCCATGCACGCAGCCAGCCCCGGGCCAGGCACCTGCACTGGCCCACGGACACCCCGGCTGCCCTGGGCTCGCCAGGCCTGCGAGGTGCCCAGCRGACGGGGCGCAGCGCTGCAGCACAGCACTTTCAGGCCCCGCGGCCCCGGTACCCCCACGGCAGCCCCCACGGCAGCCGGGAGCCTGGGGCAGAGCAGGGGGGCTCACCCGGGGCTGCCCTTCTCCCCAGCCCCATCACATCCAGGCGCCCTTTGCCTGCCTCCCCTAGCTTCCAGCCATGGCCTTGCCGTGGGTTTCTGCTGTGCTCGAGGGTCTCACTGTGCTGCCATGGCAGGGACCCACATCCCCAGCCCAGCCCCGGCCCCAGGGACAGCAGCCACCGAGGGCTACGTTGGCCCCTGTCCCCCTGCCATGGGGGGATCAGGGTCACCAGGCCAGGAGAGCAGCTTCTTCTGGCAGCTATTTGCAAATGACATCCTTACCCTGCCCACAGATGGCATTTGCATCGGGCCAGGAGATGGGGGAAGAGAGCAGCATCCAGGGACAAGGGCTGCAGCACCCCAGCTTTGTATTAGCTTTTAGTTTCTTGCTGGAAGGGGAATCCCAGCACACTACAATATATTTTGCAATGAGGGGAGGTACTGGGCATCTTGGTGCACAGTAGGCTGGTATCACTGTAACTATTTAGGGCATCCTCAACTTGCCTTGTGTTGTGGGTGTGAGCCTATGGAGCTCCTTGCGCTGAAGCTTATACCATTAAGCCTTCAAAGTGAGTAAACCTCATGCAGAAATACCTAGCTTGCTGCCAATAAAAAATCACTAGGGCTAGATAAGGTATTTGCTTTTGGACAAAATTTCTAGTGTTTTTGCTTCTGAGTGTGGCATTCAAGCAGTTACCTGCTGCAACTGGACAAATATTAAAGCAATAGAAAGCCTTCAAGAAGTCCTTATCACATTTGTGATGAAAAAGCTTATAAGAGTGCACAAGTAGGACTGTTCCTGGCACATTTCCTTGCTGAAGTTCTTACCTGCTACAGGTATTTGAGCTACCCCGTGTACTGAAATAAACTTCCCTCTGAGCTGCAGACGTAATTGGGTCTGCACATCTACCTTAATTGACAAAAACTGACATAGGGTTAAAGCACAACATGAGCTGCTCGGTCCTAGTGTTAAAAGGACTGCATATTTGACTGCATTGGACAGCAGGATCTATATGTGCAATAAAACTTGGAAATGTCTTTCACAATTACTTCGGATTCTTGCATATTAAACTAAATAGATTCATCCAAACCCTGTTAGTTGCAAAGAAAGCGGGGTTTAAGTTCTGGGTACTGCCTCTGAGAAATTCTGCATGTTTTGCAGAGTGATTCTGCTACTCAAGTGCAGGTCTCCAAGGAAAAGGGGTAGATCCCGTCCCCCTCCTAAAAATTGAACCATTGTTCTCCCATGCATCAAGTAGTATCTTGGGTGTAGTGTTCCTCAAGCCATCTCTGGGAACTACAAATGACTTCCAGGTCAGCGGTGGGTGAACAAACTGGGGATTGAAAACTCACTGAACTTTTATGATGAAGTGAAGTCAAACTGTGACTGCAGGGTATGGATCAAAATACTTAAGTGGAATAAACCAGGAATATGGCCTCTGTGCTGCACAGTTCACAGACGCCTGAGCCATCACTTTGGAAGTGTGTGGATGATGAACGCTGGTTGGGGATGGCAGGCAGGACCTGACCTTGCATTGCTTTGCTAAAGGCTTAAAATTAGCCTGAGGATGCAGCCATTCTGTGTGTTCCTGGGGAAAAAAAACAACTTGCTTTTGCTATTTGAGATCAGATGCAGGAAGCCAGTCCATTAGGCAAACTGAGAGTGCTGGTCCCGATACAGCCTCAGTCGCAGCAGTCAGGAGAGCAGATCAGTGCAAACAGCAGACATTGTACTAGCGGATACACTGCAGTTTTCTGGTTTTATTCCCCTCTCTGAACGAGGGCCTGCTACAGATACAGCGATGCTCTGAATTTTAGTCTCAGCATTCATGTCCTATTTCCCTCAGGTTTGGCCACCGCTGGACTTTGCTTTTCATGTCATTCCAAGGTTTAAATGTTGACTGGTTCTCAGATGCAGAGAAGCAAAAAGCTGATTAGCATTACTGCTAGCTCCAGGGCTGAGAAAACTTCTTGGGGGAAAGGTTGACATCAATTATTTGGATTATTTGGCCACTTAGGAAGAAAGCAGAGAAACTGAAAGACAAGACTGGGCTCCCTGTGGCTTGCAGAGAGCAACCTGGTTTGCTCTCTGGGGCAGCCGCATTGCCACGCTCTCTACCAGCTCCAGCCTAGAGTTGCTTTAAGGTAATTCACTCTGGCATCGCTTCATCTGGGACACGACAAAACAGGTGGAATTGGGTCAGATTAGCTTTGTTCTAGCAGAACAATACAGGTTTATTTGGATGCCCTTTTTTAAACCTTAGCAGAGGACTTCTGTGCAAGGAAGGCGTAATTCTTGCCTGTCTGACTTCAGAGATGAGAGCGAATCACTCTGGAGACCTGGGCAGTAGACCGGGAAACAGCTGCAGCCAAGCAGTACAACACAGCTGGCTGTGGGCTACTTATCACTTGACATAGTCAGTGTTGGATGGAAGCCCATAAACTGCTCTACATGACCCAGACACAAAATCCAGCAATATGTGCTTGGAAGTTGGTAGCATTATGCCAGGTATACACCGTATAAAGACCCAGGATCTTGCACAGGGACCTTCAGGTGGTTTTTGTCAACCCATAAGCTCAGGTAAATATATCATAGGACAAACCTTTCTCTTTCTAGACCCCCTGAATTTTTCCGGTTGTCTTCTTATTTTGGCACATCCCATGTTTCTCTCCCTTTGGGATGTCTCACTCCTGGAACACAAGCCCTTGCTGATAGATGCAGCTTCCCAGTGGTGTTTCTGGGTGCTGAGTAGGACAAGGCTCCACTTGGTTTCACCCACGCTGGCCTCTTCAGGTGCTCAGCAAGTGCATCAACTCGGCAGCAACATTGAGAGCAGCGGAGAACAGGAACTCGACTGACACCATCATACCCAGGAAGCGGTAAAGGAGAGGGAGAGTCAGACATCCCCAGCCTCTGAAACATTAGCGTGACTTCCAAACCCATCCCTTGGTTGTTTCACCTCCCTGCTCATGCCTTTCCCTCCCAATTTTGCTGGTACTATAGAGAAAATATATCCACTGAAGTACCCTCAGCGCTTGCTTTCTCCCATGCCATGTTAGCCCTGCAACGTGCACGACTGTCAGAAGCTGACAACCTGTAATACTAACAGCAGAACATCATTTTTAGTGTTTTGCATTTTCATTTTGCATTAGTATATTGCATTTTCAACATATGTTTTGTAGCAGCTGGCTAAACCAATCTGAGATGAGCTTAATGCAGCTGGATGAGCTTAATGCAATTTTATACCTGTGTGCTGGAGACCAGAATCCCAGCATGGAGTGGACTATACAGCACAGATATATGCATGGAGCTGGACCAGACAAGGGCTTGTTTAACTTCTCTCTTTACCTCGTTGCCAGATGCGGCCTCACAGAGTTGGCGAGCGATGTGCTTGTGTCAGATATTAGAGTGCCAATTGATATGGAGATCCATATCTTTTTTATTCTGTACTTAGCAGAAAATAGCGCATCGCGTCGGGAGTGTTTTCAGGGCTTTGCTTTTGATCTGTAAAGCAGCGTGAAAATCCCTGAGCAAGTTTAATGATGCAGTAAAGCTAGAGCTTCTCTAGGAGTAAAGACTGTTGCCTGCTAATAAGTTAATCAACAAAGCCTGGCTTTCCAGGTGAAGAATTAATTAACCCCAAGTGCTTCACAGGCTGGCTGCCATAGTAACAAGGGGACAGGTGAGGGGGGACAGAAAAGGTTTGGTCTGAGAAGGTGAGTTTAAGTAGGCAACTCCCAATATGTAAGGCAGAGCATCTCCTTCCCCTTTACCCCTGCAAATGCTAAGCTTCCTGGGTCAACGCTTTTGTCGCAGTTTAGGGAGTCTTCTGCTTGCAGGCCAAAGCAATCTGTACTTCCAGTGTGGCTGAGCAACTTGAAGGTCCCCTGTCCTGCTCACCATCTGCATATGCTGCATTCAGCACAAGCACTGGGCAGGGGCGAGTCCGGGAGGGTAACACCACGGGGGCTGGTGGGTTTACAGCAATCCTACTCACCTTCACCGTGCTTTGCATTTCCAACAGGCCACAGGTGTTGCCTGTATCCGAGGCATAGGAAACAGCTTTCATACTCTATTTAGGAATCATAATTATGGTTTTGTACTCTGTACAGAAACCAGCTTAGTTTATGAGCTGGACATGTTACTTCTGCTTGTGGTAAGGAAATGGTCAGGTTGCTGGAAAAGCCAGCTGCCATTGATCCAAAGAAGTAACCAGTCCAGCATCCCAACTTCTGAAAGAAATCTAGCTTCCCAACTTCTTAGACATAATTGGTGTGGTTTTTTAAATTGACCAGGACTCTCTTGGAAATCAGTTTAAGCTCAACTAGAGCAGCTGCATGAACAGCAAAAGCTGCAAACTAACTCCATGTACATGGAAACAAGAAGTATGAAAAATGTTTTACTTAAATATCAAACTTCTGGATCTCTTCAGTGACTTTTTTGGTCTTTGTCTCTCTTGTCTATCTTGATATAATCATATGTATGATATCCAGGGGATAAGAAAGTGCTATTAGTTTCTGCTCTACTCTTAAAGTAGGATTTAAGTCCAAATCCCCATGGGTATTTAGGCATCCAAACAACCTCTGAAACCCTTGAGAACAAGGCACTTTTGTGTCTTGAGCTCTTCCCAAAGAAACCAGGTGAGGCTGCCCAGATAGATCTGCTCAGAAGCCAGGTTTGACATCATGTCTCCTGGCCTACCTGACCTCACCCCCCCCCCTCCCACTCAGGAACAGGACAAAAACAAAGTTCAGGCGGAAACCCCAAATCAACAGGTTTGGTTTAGCTTTAAAGAGAAGCTATTTGCTGCCTAATATCTCTACTTTATCTGATCTAATGACACACATTAGCTTTTAGCCCATGACTCTCCCTCTGCATAACAAAGGAAACATTTTCCTACCCCAAAGCTGAAGGAAAGTTCCTGGAATTCCAAGGGAGGAAAGAAAATAAATACCATTCAATAAGTTTAGGGTCCTGCCTTGCAACTTTTACGATCATAATTTTGTTTGGTGAAAGAGCAAGATGTTCTCAAGCCAAAGACCTAGGTGGAAACCAAACTGCCACATCCTCTCAGGATGCACAACTCCATAACGCTTGAATCAGTTCAGCTGCAGTTGGAAGAAAGCTTGTTAAACACCACTCCCTGCTTGTGATCACATGCAAAGATGAAAACAAGATCATCTGTACAGGGCATAAATGAAGCTAGAGAACTCCGGTATCCATCATCACAGATCTTTGCCCCTTTACTAACTAAAGTGTTGGTAATGAAAACAGGATCACAGCGCTAAAACAGCTGCTTCTTTGCAGCACTCCTAAGGACATCATGTTGTTTTGAGCATTAGGTAACTGCATACCATTGGGGGAGAAAAAAAACAAAAACAAACAAAAAAAACACTTGCAATAATATATGAAAGGACACTGGTTTTAGCAAGTTTTCCTATGATGACTTAAAAATATCTTCCTGTTTTTGATGGAGAACATTGAGGTGCTTTAAATGCACAGTATTATCACAGAGAGGTTTAAAGGAGCCCAGAATTTGAAAAAGGCAAACAAGGCTGTCAAAACAGCCCAAGTTGAGTTTGCTTGAATAAGCTTTTCAATTTAACAAGGGCAAGAGGATGGAGCATATTCTTAGCAAGCCTGGAGACCACACCAAACAGCAAGGGATACGTGGGAGGGCAGAGCAGCTACTAAGAGGCTGGAAAAAACAGACTGGTGACCCAAATCAGGCTACAGGCCGTTGCTGGACAAGCTCCCTGCTGCCTGGGACACACACCAGGGCAGGCCAAGGAGACCAGCATACAGCTACATACCACAAGCAACGCCATTAGTAATTTATTAACCTTTCACTCAGCATGACTTCCAGCTCCGATGACAAAAAGGAAATGCCCCAACACACCACTGCCCAGAGGCATCCCCTCCTCTCCCCGTGACGGAGGGTGCCAGAAGGCACAAATGGCCTCCAGTGCAACTCATCCCCGCTAGAAAACTAGCGTGCCCGCTGCGCTGGGGGAAGGCTGGAGCCCAGGAGACCCAGGCTTCGTCCCTGACACCTCAGTGCTTTCTGCCTCAGTTTTTCTGTCTGGTTTTTTCAAAGCGGGAACAATGCTGGCAACTTCCCCTGCGAGGCTCTGGGAAGCCAGGTACCACTGGGAAAAACAGGTGAAGCACTCCTCTTTCCTAACCAGCTGGGGGGACAGATGCTCTTCCCCTCCCAGTGACGGCTCCAGAGCAGAGAGCACTTCAAAGGCAGTTTTTCGCACTCACACAGCGGAGGCTGGTTCAGCAGGGTGTATAGCGTACCCCATCACAATGCTGGGCACAGGGAAAACCCCAAATCCCACACTCTTGCTGCAGACAGACAACCTGAGAGAGCCGGGACAGCACAAGGGGAAAATAAAGACAGCTTTGCTCTACCCAGGATGAGAGATCAAGTCTGTCTAGATGTCTAATACAATATAGCTGGGCAGCTTTCTCTTTGCAGATCATAGTTTGATCCAAAAAGGCACCCTGATGCATGTCCTGTGGGGGAGGATATACCCAGAGAGAGTCTTTCAAAAAGCTGAGTCTTAGAAAAGGGTCAACAGAAAGCGAACAGGGACCCAGCGGCACCATGGCAGCACTCTCCTCCCTGGGAGAGGCAGTGGTCCAGGGCTGCGGTAAGACCAGCATTGAGATCCTGCAGGAGGAAATAGCCCTGTGCCCCCACGCGGCAGGCAATAGCAGAGACAATTTGGAGGCCACAGTGTCCGCAATGGCCCGGGCTCAGGCGGACAAGGCCTCCTCTGGGGTTTTCCCTGCCCCAGAGGAAGATCTGGGCTGCAGTTGCCCAGCGAGAGGGCTGCTGGGATGCAGCCGGGAGAAACGCCCCAGCGTCCAGATGGGGAAGACATTGCGGTAGGAAGTGTAGCTGACGGCGCATGACTTGTTGAACACTCCAGCAATGTTCTCCTGAGAGAGAGAGAGAGAGAAAAACAGCAAGGCGGTGTGAGTGACAGGGGACCCACTGCAACCCCCTCATCCATGCTCCTCACTGTAGCATCGCCCTCTCTGGAAGCACTTCCCTCTACCCCACGTGAGCCTTGGGCTGCTGTTTCACTACCACAAGCAGCCAGTTGTGTCCAGGACATAGGGCCGAGCTCATCTCCTCCCTGGGGCCCCCCCAGCAAAGCCCACAATTGGCTTCTCTCACAGATAAGAGAACGCGCTATTGCAATAGCTGCACGGTGCCCAGGACACCTGCAACACCAGAGGAACCCCTTGGAGAGACAAGAATGGATCTACATACCTGAGGCCAGTCCCCGTTGGGCAGCTGTTTATCGATCAAGCTTTTGATGCCCCTTTCCAGCACGCTAATATCAGGGTACCTGCAAAGCACAGAAGAGATATAAACACTCCCAAATCTGGACTGTCCATGTACCCCCATCCACATGCTTAGGGAACTCAGCCACCTCCAGGCTCCCCATGCTTGTCCCCAGCATGCCAAGTGCTTTGGGAAGACCCCTTACAACCCTAGGACACTAGACATTATAAATATGGCAAAACTGTCCCAGGCCTGAGGCTTGAGGTTGTGACCCAGACTCCTGCTTTGCACAGGCCACCCTTCCCCCAGGCATCAAGAACCTCACCAGCCCGTGGATCACAGCTCCAGCCAGTCCCTCACCGCAGCAGGCTTGTGATCGACAGCATCTTTCAGGAAATGTCATATGGCACACGGCTGGGCCCAGGGCTCATGCCAGCTCTTCCCTATAACTTGGCCTGCATTTCCTATCTCACCGGGAACTCCAGGCCACGCAGTGCCTGAAGAGGCGAGGGCTGCTCCTACCTGACAGCCATGAGCCCCAGCAGGGCCCAGCACGTATTGTGGACCTGCGACGTGGCACTCTGCACATACACGCGCTGCTCGCATGACTCAAAGTCTTCTCCCCAGCCACCATCCGCCATCTGCTTGGAGAGCAGGAACTGGCAGGCCCGGGCCACCTCTCTGCACGCAGCCCTGCAACGATGGGGCAGAGAATCAGGTGGGGCTAGGGGCCAAGGAGAGTTTGCGCCCGCGCACCCCAGTCACAGATGGGAGCCATGCTCTACCATGCCCATGGTGGGGGGGCTGCCCGAGAGAGTTTGAGCCTCAGGCAGCGAGTGCCCTGGTCGTATCACAGGCACAAAATTTGGGAGGAGGAGAGCTTGGGCCAGCCAGGAGATCAGCTCAGCCCCACCACATGGTCCTGCCTCTGCCAAGAGAGAGGGGCAGGGGAACCATACTGCCCCTCACTCACCCGTTGCGGTACGTGTGCTGCATACTGGCAAACGCCTCCAGGCCAAACCAGGTGCCGTAGGTGAAACAAACCCCCCAGCTCCTAGGAGGGAGGGGAGAGCAGTAGTGTCAGGTTTGCACAGCCCAGGGTAGACGCAGGCTGCCACGCTGCTGTGGTCAGAGCAAGCGCAGAGCTAGGCAGAGGCACCGGACCCTGCAGTCCATGTTTGCTAAGGCACAACCACGTCCAGTCCCACCAGGACTGCTCCCAGCTCGCTCAGGAGGCAGCAGTCGCTCAGGCACCAGAGGAGGTGGAGCTGCACCAGCCCCCAGGGATTGCCCAGGCCTTGTGCGGCATGCGAGGTGCCTGCTCCATCTGGGCTGGAGGGAGAGGACAGGAGCACGAAGCACGCAGCAGCTGAAGGGGGAGGAATCGGCCCCCACTTGCCCTTCCCACACATCCTGCCAGCCAGGAGCACTTGCCTCCATGGTCCCTCTTGACCTGGGGCTGCTGGGGGAAAGCTAGGCCCTGGGAGCACTGCTTACCCTTCCCACGACCCGTCGGCTCGCTGCGTCCTCCGACAGAAGTCCAGGCCCTTCTGCAGAGTCTCTCTGGTCAGGAGAAAGATGCCTGCTTCAAAAGCAGCCCAAGCTGCCTGTGCAGCTGTCGGTCCCTCTGAGGATTTGGTGGGCCCCCATTATAAGATGGCCCAAGAGGCAAGAGAGAGCAGACAGGCAGCCCCACGGTCCCCAGGGGGGACCCGACAGGATCTCACAGTCAAATCATGCACCATTTGGATGCTTTTCTGCCACGAGCTGGCACATGACAGGAAACTCAGCTGGCAACTGGCTGCCAGATCGAGGCAACTGCTAAGCGAAGAGACAGGCAGTTTCTTCACCAGTTCCCCCCGCCTCATGCCATCAAGACAAGTGGCCTGTGCCCTGCTCCTTGAGCCAGGCTAGGCCCCAGCCTCTTATGGGAGGCTCTGGTTTGGAGATGTCAGCAGCATCCCAGCCTTGAATGTGCCAAGGGCGGCTCCACGCCAACACAGAGGCCCCTGACAAGGCTCAACAGGGCCTGTGACAACGGGGGCCGTGGCAGGCAGCATGGGTCACTGCAGCCTGTCTCCCCCCTGCCCCACTCTCCTCCGAGTGTCTCACCTGATCTCGGGGGCTCTGTGCTCAGGGAACACCTCGTGAAAGTGTCTGAGCGCCTGCATGACAGCCGACGTGCACTCCACGTAGGTGTAGTCAATCATGATGTCACCTGCCAGGGGGAGGAGGACAGCAATGCAACAACCGGCAGCACACTGCCAACCCCTTCCCTGGCCCCAGTGCACGCTCACCCTGCAGAGGGACCTGGGGCAAAGCCAGGCACCTGCCGGGCACGGCAGGGCCAACCCCCTTTGCAGCGGGCGGGACAACCAGCCCCACACAGCTCCCCTTACCAAACACCTCCGAGGGGTTCAGCAGCTCCAGTAAGTGACCTCCTCGCTTGGTTTCATATGTGGCAAAGCCTCCATCGGAGTTTCTCATGCTCAGCAACTGCCCGGACAAGCAGAGAGTGGGGACTGGACTGGCCCACAGCCAGCGCCAACCCAATCCACCCCCGAGCCGGGTGTGAGGACAGAGTCAAGCCCATAAGGCTGGCAAATAATCCACATCCCAACCCAGTCATAGGCACATCCAATCTGGACCATCACTCCAGAGACTTGTATCACAGTAAATATGGTGTCACCACTGCTATTAGCAGGCCACAGGCCTTGTACCGGCTTACCCAATACCAGGCCTAACAACTCATCAGGCCTTGCCTTCTCCTATTTTAGCTCAGTTTAGCTATCTGCACTTCTTGCAGCCCCAGTTTTTGCAGCACTTACCACGTTCACGGCGTCAAAGAGGCGCTCAGAGGGGACGAGCTTGGTTATGAAGGGGCACTTCTCCTGCAGCAGCATCACCGACTTCAGCCCCTCTGCCGTGCAGTCAGCCACGATCCAGCCACAGTCCCGGGTGCTGAAGGGGAAGCCACCCTGGGGAAGGGTCAGGAGGGCTCAGCAGCTTCCCCCAGACTTGCTCGGCCCTTGCACAGAGGAAGTCACTGCCCCTCAGTCCCATCCCCTCTGCCCAAATTGCTGCCCCAGTCGCTCATCCCACAGCAGCCAGCTCCAGCTGTTGTACCTTGTTCATATGGCGATAATATTTCTGGTAGTCGGGTGGGTTCTCTGGGATCTGCAGAGGACAAGAGCAACAGTGAAGGCAGGCCAGAGATGGCTGGCAGCAGAGACGTGCTAAAACCATGGCAAGAACAGAGCTCTATGGGCCTGAGCACCATCCACCCTTTACTGAGGGAGGCAGCCAAGACCAAAGGCTGGCTCTGGAGCAGCGAGAAATCACCTTTGGGCCTGATATTCTCTGAGTAAATCCTGTCCCCTCTTCATTGCTTTCCCACCAGGAAGCCATCCACTTTCAATGCTCCTTTTGCCAGCACCATAAGCAAGACCTATAGCTGCATCTGTTGTCAAGCCACCCGTGACCCCACAAGCCTCGACAGCAGGAGCTGAGCCCATGTGGTTACTAGCCAAGGAAGCCAGATTTCCCAGCAGAATATCTCAAACGTGGTCACTGGGCAGGATGAGGGGCAAAGAGTCTCGAGCTCTGTTTCCCAGCTTTTCTTAGCCCAAGGAAGCCAACCCGTATGTCCCACAGGACTTTGCAGAGCGCCCTAGAGCCAGCCAAGGTCCTCTCCAGGTTGCAGAGGTCCTGTCCTTGATGTTTCCCAGCAAAAAGGATGCGGGAAACAAGAGGTTGTCCCCAGTGCTTTGCTAGTCCAGCCCTGCAGAAGAGCTCTTCAGAAGGCAGCAGAGGCATTAAACAGGGCTGTAAGACAACACAGTCTGCACAGCCAGCGCAACAGACACCACTGACCAGCTCTGCTCACCTGGCTGAACCTGAGGAACTCATGGGCGCTTTGGAGGCAGGACGTGAATTCAGGGATCTTCTGGGCTTCTGCCTGGAAACGGAGGCACACAGTCAGCAAGGAGCTGTGGCTGACACACATGTCCCTTGGGTAGAAGAGGAGGTACTGGGATCTCACTGACCTGCTGGTCTAGGTGCAATCAACTCCTGCCCTTCATATAGTTCTTCCCATAGGTTTGCATTCATACTTTGCTCGTATCCATCTGACTGTTTCCACTAGAAGATTCTACAATTGGAGCTGAACTAGCTGTTGTTGCCGGTACTGGAGAGAGGCATTTGCCTGGCCAGGGTAGGGACTTATCTGGGCAACCACATCGCCCTCCCAAAAGCACACCCACCACAGCTAGCACCCCAGCGCTTCAAAGCGGGGATCCTGCATGCTCTCCCCGCCAGACGGGCAGGCTCCGGGGCCAAGCAGAGCACAGAGGAAGAGCCAGGGTTTTACCACAGGCTGCAGCAACAGGGAAACCTAACCTGACCCATTCGGCAACATCAAGGCCTCTTGCTTTGAAAGCCGCTGGCAATGCTGGGCTGCGCCAGCTGCACTAGGCACCTTACGTGCCACTAGGGCCTGGGTGGTGGAGGTAACAGGTCAACAGCTCTGAGAAGGAGCATGTTCACCCAGCCCTGGTGTACAATGTGATGCCAGGATCCGCACAGCAGAGCTCGGAGGGGATGCGCAATTGGAACCACTGGTATTTGGGGATGGGCCAGGAGAGGCCACTTTCCTGAGGCAGCACACAGCCCTGAAGGGAGCATTACCTCCAGAAAGGCTTGGACGGCAAAGGCAGTATCCCAGAGCTGGGATCCATTTGTCCCCTGGAAGAGAGAGTAGGCAGTGAGAGGCAGCTGCCTGTGGCAAGAGGGCAGCCTGTCCCAGCCATGGGGTCTCTGGGGCAGCACCTCCCTCCTGCATTACCCCCCATGAGCTCCCTCCCCCTTGCGTCTCAGTTCCAGGTTGTGCAGCACCATGGCTGATGCACAGGCACAGAGGGGACAGACACAGCAGCACAAGGATGGCAAGGGGATAGGAAATCAGACTGCCAGCACAGCCTGTGCCAGGCACAGCCAGGACAGGAGAGGCAGCCAGGGATGAGGAGCAGAGGGAGGCAATGGCCAGGAGAAGTATGGCTGTGCGCACATGCAGCATCTGAGCAGAGGGGCAGGGGCCTGCGTCATTGTGTCTTCCTCCTTCTCCTCTCCCAGAGCCTGTGGGAATGAAGGGGACAGAGGCCTCAAGCTGCCCCTCGGCGGACAGCCAGACACAGAGAGGCAGACCAGCAGGACAGACACTGTCCACTGCTGGCACAGGGGGACACAGGGGAAGTGGCAGTGAGACAGGCAAGGTGAGCTGTTGGGACCTTAGCCCCAGCATAAGCAAGCTATCCCATCCCACGAGCTGCCACGGCACGCCTGGGTCCCTCTCAGTCACAGCCGAAATCCCACAGCACTTCACCTGCATCTTCATGCCGTCGAGGCCCAGCCTGTGGGAGAAGAGAGCACAGTGCTGCAGCGCAGGCACAGCGAGAGTGCTGGGAAGGGGGCTGGAAGCCACAGTGTGCTCACGCAAATGGATCAGAACCCCGTGCTGTGCCAGGTGGGCCGTGCTCAGCCCTTACCAGAGATAATCCGGGATCCTGGAGACATGCTCCTGAAAAGCTGGGGAGTTCTCCCCATCCACGAACCAGCGAACCAGCATATTGATGGTCTTGGAAATCTGCCAAGAGAGCAGTATCATCACTGCCCTGGAGACAGCATCCTCCAGCCCCAGAGATGTACATCACTCCCACCCAGCACATAGCCCTGTAAAGGTCCCAGGCTTTGTCCCAACGGCTCAATCCATTGGGTCACCCTAAGTGTGGCACTCCGCCCAGCTCAGCCACGAGATTATCCCAGGGCTTCCCCCCAGGTCATTTCCCTGGACATGGGGAAAGGTGCCCCTCATCAGGGACCACAGCTGCCCCCATGTCCGCTGCATCTCCAGTGCCCTGTTAGCTGTGAGCTCTTTAGCATTAGGAGCAGCAGCAGTTGTGCCTGAGCAAGATCCGTTGGTTATGGTTGCAGGTCACACTGTGAAGGGCTAGGGGACCCCAGCCTAGTCCCTCAAGGGCACAAGAAGAAATAGAGCCAAGGGAAGGGCTTTTAAAGGGTCATTAGCAAGTAGCCTACCGGGCCAATGCTGATGCACTTGGTGAATCTGTCATCAGCTTTGATGTGGTCGTACAGCTCTGCCACAGCCCGCTGCCGCAGGGAGGTGCTGTGGTTGGCTTCGTACACATTCATGATGGCTGCAGGAGAAGAAAGGGACACGTAGTAAAAAAAACCTGCTTTGTGCGGTCAGAGCCACTTGGTGTGGTTGGCTGTGCCACTGCTCACACCACGACTATTTGAGGGAAATATGGGGATTATTCTGCCCCAAAGAAGCAAGAGGAGCCGGACACAAGGCCCCGCAGATCTCACGGAGGCAGAAGCTTGTGGATCACATGATCAGAGTTTCCGTTCTGGATCCAGGACGTGCACTGGTAGCTGGCAGTAGACCTTAGAGAGCCCCCATGGTACAAAGCAGCCTCAGCTCCATCACCAGCTTGTGCAAGGGCAGTAACATGGCAAGAGCCCTCCCGCCCCAGCCACCGCTGCACTCACCATAAGCCACCCCCAGAAGCCAGCTGTGCGGGGTGTACACATCGCAGGCGGCCACGTTGTTCCTCTGGGCTGGCCAGTCTATGCTGGCGTAGTCCTGCACGTACAGCTCCTGGCATGGGAGAACACAAGGCATCAGCCTGGCAGGTGCAAGCAAACACCCCGAGGCAGCTTATTGCAGACAGCTGGCTTTGCTACCTGGACAGAGAGACCACTGTCCCTGCGCAGGCAAGAGCTGTCACTTTGCGACCCAGAGGCTGGCCCCAAGGACATGGCTGGCACAGCGGCAGGTCAGGGAGCCACGTGTCCTTGTTGGGGAGCCCCACCAGGGTCACCTGCTTACCTGCCGCAAGCTCTGTATGAGCTCATCCTCTTCTGCTGACAGACGCTTGGCGTAACAGTAGCTCATGGGGAGGTAAACCTGGCGGCAGTGACACCAGAGCCGGGACGGGTGGGCTGGGAACCACGTAGGGAGCAGCCTGTTCACAACAGAGAAGGTACTAGCATGAGCGATAGGGAGGGCCAAGGGAGGCATGGAGAGATGATGTGCTGGCAGGGGGACGCCTGGAGCGGGGTGGGGTCCCTATCCCCTGCACCAGGCCCTTTGCTGCCAGTACAGCTGCAAAGGACAGAAGGGAACGTCCATGCAGCCTGGCCCCACACAGACCCTCCTCAGCAAGGCTGCTCCCTCCCCACCAGGGCCAGCAGAGACCTTTCTTGGGCAAACTCAGGCAGGGCAGGGAGGACCCTGAGCTCAGAGAGGAGGCAGAGAAGTCGGACCGGGGACACCTCTCCTCCCAGTGCAGTCTTGAACTGAACTGAACGCATCCGATGACAAAGCTCAAGCAGCCCTTGGCACTGGGCACCCTCCGATTTCTCCCAGGGGAAAACATTCATCATACTCTTTCCCTCTCTGACACCAAGGAGCTGCTCAGGACCCTCTGAGCGACCACGAGTGTGGGGGTTAGAGCTGACAGCCTTACACACAATAAGCTCTGTCCTGCTGGGGCCCAGGTCTGGTTGACCATGAGAGCAGAAGATAGTGGTAGCAGAGAGCTGATGGATATATCAAGGTCCCTATGGGTAAAGCTAACAGGGCCAAGCTCCAGCATATCACTTCAGTGCAGCGTTCAGTCCTGTCCACCCGCTGTCTGGCCTTGCTGCTGGTCTCCCAGCTCACAAGTGGCCGGAGCAGCCCCGGCTGCAGGCGGGGTGAGCCCCGTAAACACCAACGCTTGGGAGAGCTTGGGGGCCAAGGCTGACAGCAGGACTGACAACACTCCCCACTTCCACACCAAAGGCAGCACATACCACATCTCTGGGAGAAGCGTGTTCATTCCCTCCCAGCTGTAAACGTTCAACACAGCCAGCCAAAACTTCCCCCACGAAGGGATTCCCACAGCACCTCCTGCAGAGAGGGATATTAGCTCTCGGGGCTAATGCAACCACGCCAGTTCCCTGCTTTCTCCCACATCGCAGGATCTACTTCTCCCCACGTTTCAGAGCGTGCCGCTGGGGCTGGGACACATGCCAAAAAAACAGCAAGCAGACCATAGCCCGGAAACAAAACATGCTTCCTCAGGCTTAACCTGAAATGCAGGTGCCATCAAGGGCGAGCAAGCGCATCAGCTCCTCCACTGCCTGGCAGCCCCCCACGCTCCACTCAGCCCTCGGGGCCGGCCAAACCCCTCTCACCGGTGTCCCGGCCCCACGGCTGCTGTACCAGGCAGCAGAGCTGACCTTTGCTGTGCAGGTTGACACGGGCCCGCACAACATCAGGGTCATCCGGCCCAACCCCCAGGATCCTCAGGGCTGTGTAGTTGAGCGCTGTGCCGAACACTGTCGATTTGTCTTCCACATGCCTGTCACAAGCACACACACAGGACAGCCATCAGACACAACCCACTGCACAGGGCTTTCTCTGCCAGGGCAAAATGGGATGCTAGGGATGACTGTAGAAAAAAAAGACCCAACCCAGGTAGAAACATTTTTACTCCGCACTGCCCTGAAACACGTTACGCTTTGGGATAGCGCCAAGGAGGAGATGCAGCCAGGCTCTCGGCTCCAGTGGGCTCTGTGGCAAGGCACAACCCTGGAGTCCTCCCCAAGCAGTCTGGCAGCCACCCAGAGGTGTCATAGCTGCCACCTCCCGCTCCCCAAGCCCAGGCAGATTTGGCGGCAGCTCCACTTGGAGACACCACCACAAAAGACATCTCTCTGCTACTCACAAGCCCCAGCCGCCGTCCGGGAGCTGCACAGAGCGCAGGTAGCGCACCATCTCTTCCCGAAACCCTTCCGGCAGCTGGATCTTAGCAGTGTGGCAAGTGATGAGGAGACCTGGAAGATCAGGCAGACTCTCTCACCACATCCAACGCAGGGTGTTTACCCAGCTGAGAAGAGCGCGCCCTCTCCAGCCAGCACAGCCCAGGGCCTTGGCACGCTGCACCAAGACGTGACAGGGAGCCGCCCCCGTGCTCAGCGGTGACACTTCTGCCGACAAGGCAGAGACATGCTGGGATGTAGCAACACGCTAAATGTGCCAAGCCACGGCCAATTCGCCCCTTCCCGCCTCGGCGGAGGGAAGGGCCTCCCGTTAGGCCACGTCCTGCCCCCAGCTTGCGAGGCCGAGCAACGCTGAGCAGAGCAGGCCCGGAGCACCTGGGGGCTCCTCCTCGCCGCGAGGCAAAGCTGAGGGGTCACCCAGCAGCGGGCGGCAGCGCCGAGCACCCCGCCGCGACCGACCTGGGAGCAGGAAGAGCGGCCCGCCGTAATCGCCGGCCCAGTGCCCGTCCTCGGCCTGCAGGCCGGCGTAAAACCGCATGCCGTTGCGGGCTGCCTCCCGCGCCGTGTGAGCCGCCGGCAAGGGCCGCAGCACCTCATCCTGCGGGGAGACAGCACCTCAGCCTGGGGCCCCCTCCCCTCAGTCTGGGCCTCGGGAACCCCCCTCGGCCTGGGCCCTGGGGGCACCCCAGCCCCAGGGACGCCCCTCAGCCCCAGGGACACCCTCTAGTTGGGGACCAGAGGGCACCTCAGCCCCAGGGACCCCCCTCAGCCCCAGGACTCCCCCCCCAATTGCAGACTGGGGGCAACCTGAGCCCCAGGGACCTCCTCGAGTCCCAGGGACTCCCCCCAGTTGGGGGCCAGGGGGCACCTCAGCCCCAGGGACCCCCTCCCCTCAGTCTGGGCCTCGGGAACCCCCCCTCCAGCTGAGTCCTGGGGGCACCTCAGTCCCAAGGACGCCCCTCAGCCCCAGGGACCCCCTCCAGGTGGGGATCAGGGTGCACCTCAGCCCCAGGGACCCCCCCAGGTGGGGACTGGGGGGCACCTCAGCCCCAGGGACCTCCCCGAGCCCCAGGGACCTCCCCCAGTTGGCGACCGGGGGGCACCTCAGCCCCAGGGACC
>NW_020450928.1:455649-473543 GCF_003343035.1 Apteryx rowi | reverse complement strand
CGCTGTCGAGCGCCTCCATGACCTTGTCGACGGTCTCCTGGTCTTTGATCTCCTGGGGGGAGAGGAAGGGGCCGCTGCCGGGGCAGGGGCGGAGCAAGGAGCCCCACTCCGAGGAGGCTCCCGCTGCTGGCCCTCCCGCTGGATGCGTCCCAGCCCAGGCGTGCCGCGGGGACGGGGTCCCCGGAGCCCCTGGGGCAGGACCGTGCCGTCGTGGGGCAGGGAGGAGATTCCCCTTGGACCCAGCCCCGACCTCCCCCACCGCAGCCGCGGCCGCTGCTCCGGGCCCGGCTGGGGGCAACGCCTGCGCCCACGCCATCGGCACGGGAGAGCGGAGGCAGCCGAGCCGGGCGCCGCAGCATGCCGGGGGCCGTACTCACGCCGAGGAAATGGGGGAGCTCGTTGTTGATGAGCTCCTTCAGCTCCGCTTTCTTCAGCTTGTGCTTGTCACCCTCCTTGCCCGAGTACTGGTGGAAAGCGTCGATGATGGCCACCATGGCCTTCTCCAGCTCGGACATGGTGGCGGCGCGGCCCTGGGGCGGGAGGGAGGCGGCGGGTGCCTCAGCCCGGGCTGTGCCAGAAACGCCTTTGCTTGGCCAGCGCCGGCCCCGGGCGCTCGCAGCGCGGCGGAAAGACCTCGCTGGCGGCTCTGGCTCGGGGACCGAGCCCCGGGGAGGCGGGGAAGGGCCCCCGTCAGCTGCCCCCAGCCCCAGCMCTGCTTGCAGACGCCCCCCGGGAGCGGGGCGGCCGAAACCATTTCCTCGTGCCGTTTTCTCCRGGTGCCACCCCCGCCCTTGAGGACGCGCGGCGTCGCCTCCCTCCTTTGCCCCCCGCGCCTTGGCCCGTGCTTCGTCCGTCTCTGCCGCGGGCGCCTCGGAAAGCTGCTCCTTCGCCCGCCCCGGCGCGGGGTCCCGCCGCTCCTCCGCCGCCCGGTGGGTGCCGCAGGCCTGTCCTGCCCGAGCAGCGGGGGGGACCCGAGCGGCACCCGGCTTTGGTGCCGCCCGCGGGAGGAAACAAGCCCGCACCCCAGCGTCCGTCGCCCGCCCTCGCCCTGCAGACCCTCGCGGCAGCGTCGGTCTCCAGGCTGGCGGCGGCTCCTGCCGCCGCCATGGAGCAGCCGCTGCTCAAGGGCAGAGGCGCAAACCCACCCCCGAAAGCCTCCGAGTGCCGAGAGCAGCCGCAGGCTTTATTTCCCGGGAGGCGGCTGCTGGACGAAGTGGCGCCTGGCCCCGGGCTCCTGTTTCGGCAGCCGCAGGAGCGACGCTGCAGGCACCGCGGTCGCCCCACGGCCGCCCCTCGGCCTGAGACCCTCCGCGGTGCCGCAGTCGCTCCGAGCCCCGTTCCGGGGGCGTTTCACGGAGGCCGGCGTGCGGAGCCCCCCTGGCACCGCCGCGGCTCGCCTGGTCCGGCCGCCCCCGGCCCCTTCCCCGCTCACCTCCCCGCCGGCGGCTGGGCTGCGACGCAGCGATGCGGCCCGGGCGCCCGGGCGGCCGCCGGCTTCTTATGCCGGGGGCGGAGAGCCGGGGCCGCGGGCAGCGCTGCGGCGCCAATGGCAGCCCGAGGCGGGGGCGCCCCGAGCCGGGCACCGGGCACCGGGCCCAGGCCGCGCCGCGCGGGGATGCGCGTGGGGACGCCGGGGCTGGCAGCTGGCCCGCGGCCCGGGTAGCCGCCACTGGGGTGTCCCTGCCCCGAGCCGGGCGCTGGGTGTGCGCGGGCAGCACGGAGCCCCCCGATGTCTGGGGGCCCCGTCCCGGGGCTGCACCAGCTTCGTGGTGGGGGGACGGGGCTCATTTTCTTATATGGGATGGGGATTTGCCCTGCTGCAGCTTGTGCCCACGGCTGTTCGTCCTTCTGCTGTGCCCCTCTGATGTGGGGCTGGCTGCACCAGCCCTGTAACCCCCACTGTGGCTCTATCAGGCTGCCAGTGGCTGAAAGACAGAGTTAGTAGCGGCAGCACTGTCTTTTTGGTGAGTGGTATTTATGGGGACAGTGCCAAATTCATGGGTGTGCCTTTCCGTAGCCTCGCCAAAAGCCAGGTGACGTGGGTTTGGACTACAGAAGGGTGCTTTCACAAGGCTGTCACCTGGCCAGGGACTGACTCCACCACAGCAGCAAGGGAGGGCACATGGTGTCCGTTTTGGGGAGTGTGGTGCTGCTCCGTGGCGGGTTTCTTCTGCCTTCGGTGGTCCTATCCATTTCTTTCTTTGGCTTTGGCTGCCTAAATGCATCTTCAGGGGCACATGCCCCAGTGTCACCCTTACTGGGGGGGGGGGGGGTGTCCCCGATGAGCTTGCAAAGCCAGCAGGATGAGACTGCTGAGTCCGAAGCAGCATTTTGCAAACACTGCGACAGCCCCTCTGGATGCGTAGCCTGCCTTGTGCTCCCAAAATTGTCAGTGGCCCCTCTCCTCTGTTGAGACTGGGCATGCGGGATGACCAAGTGGACCAGAGATGGGGGGGAAAGAGAGGAGATGAGAGAATGCAGTGGGGCAGGAGAGAGCAGGTGGGAGCCGGAGAGCTCAGACGGGAGCTTGAGTCGGAAAAGACCTCCTCTTCTCTGTGCTATTCCCATTTACAGTTGTCCCAGTTACTGTTCCGCAAAATAGTAACCAGCCAAATCCAATGTTTAAGTCCACTGGCTTTCCCGTCCCATCCCCAGCCCTCTCCCCCAAGCCCTCTGTGCTCAGCCAGCCCCACGGATGCAGCCACCCAAGGAACGATGGCTCCCTTCTATGGAGGTATCTGCCCTTCTCCCTCTCCCTTTCTGGCAGAGAAGGCAGTTGCACTGGTCTGCACAAAAACCGGTTCCTGTGAACTCTCTGGGACCCCCATTCTCCTTGCTGGGTGGCCCAGACCAGGCTGATGGTCCTCTTACCCCTGGCGCACAGGTAGGCCCCTGGGTGTGGAGAGATGTGGAGATGCTGGAGGGACATCCGGATCCCCCAGCCCTGGCACAAGTGTCCAGAGATGGGGGATCTTCATCCTTGGGAGTTTCCAACCTCGGCCAGGGGGATGGTGTTGGGGGTGGCCCTGTCCCGAGAGGGAAGTTGGAGGGGAGATGTCAGCAACCCTGTCCCACCAACATGCCAGTGTCTGTATGTGCAGTAACAAGGCTTACAGGGGTAAGCTGGGAGGGCAGCGGCTGCAGGAGCCCTCATGCCTGTCCGTGCCCGCTGTGTGGTCATGTCTGTGTGGGCAGTGTAGCTCAGAAGTCCTTTCTGCCAGCTATAGAAACCATTTGGCCCAAGCAGAGGCGTTAAATGGACTTTTATTGAAAAGAAAAAGCTGTAAGCCTCAGTTTCTGGCAGAGACTCTTTTACAAGGTTGGGCACAGATCAGACGGAGGCGATGAGATGGGGGAGCTGCAGGGCAGCAGGCAACGTCTCTCCCCAGATGCTCCTGGAAGTGCAGGATGAGCAGGTGGCCCATGAAGATGGACACGTGCCGAAGAAACCAGGTTTCCATGGCATTTCAGTGCTCAGCAGTGATGTCCATGTGGTGGACCTGGTGGGTGGGGACCCGGTGGGTGAGGACCTGGCGGGTGGGGACCTGGTGGGTGGGCACCCGGCGGGTGGGGACCCGGCGGGTGAGGACCTGGGTGACCATAAGGTGCGGGCGGGTGTCCCGGCCCGAAGCAGCCTGGGTGCCCCGGCATGCCAGGCCCAGGGTGCGGCGGTGGTGGCCCTCCATGCGGTCCTGCAGGAAGAGGGGACGCGTCAGGGAGCGCGGTGAGGCCCCGGAGCCCTCCCTGCAGAGCCGATGCCTGCGGGGCCGCGCGATCCCATTGGGGGGTAGCCTGGCCTCGGTCCTTTGGGTGCCAGTGGTGACGGCACCGAACGGCTCCCAGGGCCGCGAGGGCCAGGTGGTGCCTGCGGCTCTGCCCCGGCCCCGCTGAGCCCCCTTACCTGGGTGGTGGTTCGACATCCTCTCGCCACCCCCCAGCTGCAAGGGAAGGACACGCTGTTAATGGCCTCTCTCGTAACCTAAGGCCACCGTGCAGGGTATCCCATGGGACCCGTCCCCCGCCTGGGCAGCCCTGGCCCCCTCCAGCCCCTGACCCTCTGCAGAGCGTGGGCTAGGCGACGCCTTCGTGCTGTGAGCGGCCAGGACCCAGCTCGCCCGCCCCCAAAGCTGCCCCCGAGCACAGAGGCACCCATCTCCCCAGGGATCTCACCCCACCACAGGTCCTCCCGGCCGCCCCGTCCCCCTGGGAGTCCACCAACCCAGCAAAGGCCACTGCAGCGAGCACTCTGCCTTCAGTCGCTGAGCCAGGGGCTGTCTCCAACCCGCCTTGGCTCAGGGCCTGCTAGACACGGCAGGGTCCTAACGGTGGGTCCTAGCCCCCCTGCATGGCTGCACTAGAGCTTTCTCGAGACCGTGCATAGCCCCCCCCACACACGTGCAACACGGCTGTCAGCCCCACTTGCCATAAATGTAAAATCTCGAACCTCCGCTTTGGTGGGCAGAGAGGAACCGCAACCTCTCCCAGCAGCAGCCCTGATCGCTGTCCTCGGCACGGCTCTCCCTGGGGTGGTAGGACCAGCCTGCCGGCACCCTTTAAGTAGGTGGGCCCTGCCCAAGCAAGGAAGAATGCTGAGGGCAGGGCTGACACCCATAAAAAAATTCTGTGTGTTTTATAGGTGCTGTAACCATGGAGATGCAGGAAAACATCCGTGGGCCTGGGCACGAAGGTCTGCCCAGCCTTGTAAAAAGGTGGTCAGGGATGGGGTGAGGGAGGGTGGTGGTTTCCACCGTCTGGCATCAGCTGATGGGGTGAGTCAGGTGTCCCTGCCATGTACCCCGGACTATGTCCCGGGCACGGGTGCAGGATCCCGGGAGGGGTCCACCACGGGGTGCGGGACTGCAGTGCCCACGGGACGGAGCCTGGAGCATCTGGTGTGAGTATCGCCATCTCCCTCACCTCCACGGAGGTGCTTAAAGTGCCCGTCCTGACTTCACGGCAGCGTGGATGAATTCCCCTTTCTTCTCCCCCCTGCAGAAAAGCTCTTTATGCCTTATCTGCCCCTGCCGGGAAAGATGGAGTTTTTGTGAGAGCCGCTATAAAAACCATATCTGTCCTTGGAGGGAAACATGTAAACCAGAGATGCTGAAATTTCCACTGCTGTGTGTTGGGTGGGATTTTAATGATCACTTGCTTGAATTTGGCAATAAAATCTGCTCCTGCTGCCTTTCAGAGGGACCTGGAGTCCTTCATCCTGCAGAGGTGAGCCCACATCAAGCAGAAAACGGGATGGCCGGGGGGGGTGGTTCAGGTAGAAATGTCCAAATTCATAGCTGTAAATACCTGGGTTTAAAATCCAGCCTTGACTTCAAGGCGTTGGGTCAGGGACTGTCTGTGTCTGCCCAGCATTCGGCACAGTGGTCCCCTGGGCCCGGGGGCTGCAGGGATACAAGCGCTACTCCCAAATACAGCATCTGTCGGCACCCCCGGACAGAAACACGCCTGTGAGATGATACCTGTTATACATATATACTACAAGTTGAATTTAAAAAGCTCCTGCACGAGCAAACAGCTGTTTGTCCTGCAGAGCCTCAGAGCTTATTCGGGAAGATACAATAAACTGATTTAACTTGAGAATTATGCAACTAATTTGTTATTTATTTTATAAATTAGGCTTAGTTCACACTCAGGTTCAACCCTGGGTACGTTCAGTGACAGTATAATTTTTTCTGAACGACTTACAGTTCTGGTGTCCTTCCCGTGGATGTCATTATGTAGGACAGCGCCTTTGACTTGTGCCTGGAAACGCTTCCACTCTCGTACCACGGGTCCTCGCTAGGGAGAGCTGTGCTGCTTCTCTCACGGAGTTTAAATGGATAAAGGCAACCAGAAGCAGCTTAAAACAGTGATACGGGTATTGCATTTTGGGCTCAATAGCCAGCATTATTGTTATAACGAATCTCTCAAGATGGGCTCCACAAAGAGATCTGCAGTTCCAGTTCTACCAAAATCCTTGGACAATTTATGATAATATTTGTCTATAAAAGGCAACAATGGAAGACAAACCATTTGATTTTATTTTTCTATCTATATAATGAAGCTGCTTTAAAAATTTAGAAAATCTAGTTACGAAACTTGTATTTTTAATAATTGCCCGACTTTATTGCCCAGTCTTAGTAGCTGTCGTACTTTTACCTGGGGACATCATGAGACCTCAGACAGCATGGTCAATGCTTGGCTGAAGATCCTGCATGCCTCTATATGCTTTAAAACATGTGCTTAATGCTAGACTAAAAAATGCAAGGGTACCTTAAAACTGTGGGACAGGGTCTCACATGTATCAAAAGAGGATTGATCAAAGGGCGTTGGCAAAACAGGGGCTAAATAAGGCTTTCTCTGCTGTGAGAGAAGACAGACCTGAAACGGTCGCTGAGAGCCACAATAGATTCAGTGGAAACGCAGGTGTTTTAGAAGCAGCTGAAAAAGAGTGATTTCCTTCTTCCTCTGTCCCTGTCACTGCAATCTGGATCCAGGTGGCCGGGGTGAGCGTTCAGCACCCTGCTCCACCACTGTGTCTTCCCTTTGCACACACTGCAGCCCTCTCCCGCCATGGATGCCGTCTATTCCGGGAGCCAGAGAGATGTCACAGACCGGTGCTTGTCTCATGGACGGGTTTGACGGAGAACACAGATTTTTCTAATGAACTTAAGAATAGCGTCTTGTTGTTTCAGCTGAATTCAGCCAGGAATACACCGAAGTTCAAGGCCACGTTTCAGATGAACGAGAGCATCCTGGTGTTTTCAACTTCAGAGAACTTGTTGCAGCAGCAGTTTGGTGTTTTCCTAAAGGGTTGCAAAAACTGCCAAGGACACAGCGCCCGGCTGGCAGCACGGTCCAGAGCTGCTCCTCTGCACAACCCGAGTGCGGGGTTGTGCCGGGAAGCTGGACACCAGCTATTTGAAGGGCCCGTGGGGGACGTGGCAGGGAGCCAGACCAAGCCCAGGATTTATGAGATGAAAACGGACATGTGGCTACCTCCATTTGTGGTTCCCGACAGGGAGGCACCGTCTTCAGCTCCTAACCTTGCAAATCTTTGTTGGCAGGAGAGATACCCCGCTCCTCCCATGGCGCTGGCCTAGTCTCTGCTCTTGCTCAGATGGAGGCGCAGGGAACATTTGCAGAGGGGTGGCAGAGGTGACACAGGGCCCAGCAGGTCCTTCCTGGGGCAGACAGGCCCCCTCGGGCATTTTGGCCCTTCAAGCAGGGCACTGAATCGAGCCTGCTCTATCTCTCCCCATTGACTTTTACAGGCACCTGCCTGATTCCCAGATGCATCCTGGTGCTTCAGCTCCTAGGGCACATTTGAGGCTTCCCATGAGGGTCCCAGCTCATCCCCGGCTGCTGCGTTTCCAGGTTCAGAAACAGCCACAGCGACCACAGCACCAAGCTGGGGGATCTACAGCAGTCCGGTCTCTGCAAGGGTGCTCTGCGCACCGAGACCGTGAGCACAGCCCCGCCAAGCTAGAAACATCTTCTTCCCCCTCCCACCCAAATTCCTCCGCTTTCATTACTTTTCTTGCCCAGTTCAATGACCGCCAGCCTTTGTCTCACGGTCTGGCAGAGCCTGGTGCCACGACGCCGGAGAAACAAAGAAATACACTGGCTTTTCTCCCTGTGCGCGCTATGAAGAGCCCACATTGTGCTCTGCTGGGCAGAGGGAGGCAAGCAGAGCGCTGAAGTGTTGTGCTCGGCGTTGGGCTGTGTGAAACCTTCTGTTTCTTTAGACACATCAGTGCAAAGCGCTGGCAAGAAAAGGGTGACCCCGAGGAAAGCAGCCCTGCAGTTACAGTCTCCTTCGGGAAGATCAGGGCCGTGAATTTCCAAATATCGGGAGCAGCTCTTTGGGGAGCGCTGAAAGGGGTAAATCTGAAAGTGCGGATCAGTGCCGGCTCCCATGTCCAGGCCTCCGTGACTTGTCACGGGCCAGGTCAGAGGGGAACCTGGCCGGCAGAGCAGTGTTTGCAAGGGTTTGAACCTGGACAAGAAGCAGGGACGTCACTTGGAGCTGCTCGTTAGCAGCGGCAGGAAGGGGCCAAGGTCTCCAGGTTCCTGCCCGGTGCCTGGAGCTCCCTCCTAATCCCCCTGCTCCTTCCCACACTCTCAGCCACCAAGGAGCTCTTTACCTGTGAAATGTAGAAGCTCAGAATGAGCTGGGGTAAAGTGGACAGTGAGAATGGGCAGGAAAAAGAATTTCAAGACTGTTCGAGTTTTGATCTGCCAAGTGACAAGTTTTCTGTTCCATTTTAAGAACAGGTCACCTCACCGTTAAGAATGACATCAAAAAGTGAAGTGATGAGGCAGAACAACCTTGTCTCTGACTACAGTGATGTGCATTGATGCATTTCTTGGCCAAAGAACTAGCGAAAATATCGACCAAGATCAAATTGCTATTGACAGGGAAAAACACTGCACTCCTTTCCTGCTGACTGAGAGCCCCATTTGCATCCAGCTCTTAAAGGAACAAAAATATCCTTGGAAAAGCAAATGTTGCAAGATTGCTGACAGACCACCTCAGCTCTGGGAACACCACCGCCTAGGTGGAGAGCTTCTGAGTAACATGTAAGTGTTGCCTCAGTGGCTTTGGGGAAGAGGGATTGCCAGGGACTGGGTTGTCCAGCAGGCCTGTCTGAGGGCATCTGGGAGATGTTGCTGCATTTGTTTCCACTTCCATCATTTGGGTTACTCCACAGTTTGGGGCTACTTCCCATTTATTTCCCTCTGCCCAGAGCAGACCTGAGGCAGGCTGAAAGCTGGAGCAGCAGCACCTGAACATGTGTGTATCCCAGCTGCTCTTTACATTGCCTCTTCCAAGCAGGGACATTTCAGAAGAGGTCCAGGCCTTCATCCTGCCCCACAAGCACAAGGCTCTTAAGCCCCTCACAATTCTACACAGGAGCCAAATGCGGTAGAAAACGATGCTTCTGGCCTCTCCCTCATGGCTGAGACTAACCTGTTTTCTTGGCAACAGAGGTGTCCAGTTCTCAGTGGGTCACACCAATTCTGAAATTCAATAAAGTCCAAAGAAATATTGCAAATATCAATTCTGTGCTGTGGTGGTGGCATCGCCTCCAGCTGTGCCGTGCATGACGCCGTAAGGGAATCTCAGCTGGAAACTGATGTTTACAGCTTTTTTCCCAAGCAAAAGCATGTTTGGTGACTCAGGTTGGGGCACCATTGCCAAACAGTTTCTGTAGCTGGCAGGAAGGAGGTCTGAGCTCCACTTCCCGCGTGGACGTGGCTACCCAGCAGGTGCAGACAGGTGTAGGGTGCCTGCTGTCCCCCCACACCAAAATGGGGCAGCCAGCCCCACGTCAGAGGGGCACAGCAGAAGGACGAACAGCCTGGGCACAAGCTGCAGCAGGGCAAACCCCCATCCCATATAAGAAAATGAGCCCCGTCCCCCCACCACGAGGCTGGTGCAGCCCCGGGACGGGGCCCCCAGACATCGGGGGGCTCCGTGCTGCCCGCGCACACCCGGCGCCCGGCTCGGGGCAGGGACACCCCAGTGGCGGCTACCCGGGCCGCGGGCCAGCTGCCAGCCCCGGCGTCCCCACGCGCATCCCCGCGCGGCGCGGCCTGGGCCCGGTGCCCGGTGCCCGGCTCGGGGCGCCCCCGCCTCGGGCTGCCATTGGCGCCGCAGCGCTGCCCGCGGCCCCGGCTCTCCGCCCCCGGCATAAGAAGCCGGCGGCCGCCCGGGCGCCCGGGCCGCATCGCTGCGTCGCAGCCCAGCCGCCGGCGGGGAGGTGAGCGGGGAAGGGGCCGGGGGCGGCCGGACCAGGCGAGCCGCGGCGGTGCCAGGGGGGCTCCGCACGCCGGCCTCCGTGAAACGCCCCCGGAACGGGGCTCGGAGCGACTGCGGCACCGCGGAGGGTCTCAGGCCGAGGGGCGGCCGTGGGGCGACCGCGGTGCCTGCAGCGTCGCTCCTGCGGCTGCCGAAACGGGAGCCCGGGGCCAGGAGCTGCTTCGTCCAGCAGCCGCCTCCCGGGAAATAAAGCCTGCGGCTGCTCTCGGCGCTCGGAGGCTTTCGGGGGGTGGGTTTGCGCCTCTGCCCTTGAGCAGCGGCTGCTCCGTGGCGGCGGCAGGAACCGCCGCCAGCCCGGAGACCGACGCTGCCGCGAGGGTCTGCAGGGCGAGGGCGGGTGACGGACGCTGGGGCGCGGGGTTGTTTCCTCCCGCGGGCGGCACCAAAGCCGGGTGCCGCTCGGGTCCCCCCGCTGCTCGTGCGGGACGGGCCCGCGGCACCCACCGGGCGGCGGAGGAGCGGCGGGACCCCGCGCCGGGGCGGGCGAAGGAGCAGCTTTCCGAGGCGCCCGCGGCAGAGACGGACGAAGCACGGGCCAAGGCGCGGGGGGCAAAGGAGGGAGGCGACGCCGCGCGTCCTCAAGGGCGGGGGTGGCACCYGGAGAAAACGGCACGAGGAAATGGTTTCGGCCGCCCCGCTCCCGGGGGGCGTCTGCAAGCAGKGCTGGGGCTGGGGGCAGCTGACGGGGGCCCTTCCCCGCCTCCCCGGGGCTCGGTCCCCGAGCCAGAGCCGCCAGCGAGGTCTTTCCGCCGCGCTGCGAGCGCCCGGGGCCGGCGCTGGCCAAGCAAAGGCGTTTCTGGCACAGCCCGGGCTGAGGCACCCGCCGCCTCCCTCCTGCCCCAGGGCCGCGCCGCCACCATGTCCGAGCTGGAGAAGGCCATGGTGGCCATCATCGACGCTTTCCACCAGTACTCGGGCAAGGAGGGTGACAAGCACAAGCTGAAGAAAGCGGAGCTGAAGGAGCTCATCAACAACGAGCTCCCCCATTTCCTCGGCGTGAGTACGGCCCCCGGCACGCCGCGGCGCCCGGCTCGGCTGCCTCCGCTCTCCCGTGCCGATGGCGTGGGCGCAGGCGTTGCCCCCAGCCGGGCCCGGAGCAGCGGCCGCGGCTGCGGTGGGGGAGGTCGGGGCTGGGCGCGAGGGGAATCTCCTCCCTGCCCCACGACGGCACGGTCCTGCCCCAGGGGCTCCGGGGACCCCGTCCCCGCGGCACGCCTGGGCTGGGACGCGTCCGGCGGGAGGGCCAGCAGCGGGAGCCTCCTCGGAGYGGGGCTCCTYGCTCCGCCCCTGCCCCGGCAGCGGCCCCTTCCTCTCCCCCCAGGAGATCAAAGACCAGGAGACCGTCGACAAGGTCATGGAGGCGCTCGACAGCGAYGGCGACGCCGAGTGCGACTTCCAGGAGTTCGTAGCCTTTGTGGCGATGGTCACCGCTGCCTGCCACGAGTTCTTCGAGCACGAGTGAGGCGGCGAGAAGCAGCCCCGCAGCCCCGGCTCGCCCCGGAGCAACGGGCCGGCGGGGCGCTCCCCCCGGGAAACGCYGGCAGCGCTTAGCAGCTCCTYGGGGCCCCGCGTCTGCCGGAYGCCAGCAGCTTCTGCCRCTCCGTGCTCGGCGAGCACAAGCGCCCRYGCRCGCRCGAGAGGCGCTYGGCAGCGCCCGCCTCGGCAGCCRCGGGGCCYGGGAGCCTTCTCCGCAGCTCCCTCCCTTCGGCCGCATGCGTGGGGCGCGCACGGGCTCAGAGGCAGCCGGACGCTGCCGGACGTCCGAGCGCGCCGGAGAAGGGTGTGGGCAGGGAGGAGAGGGCTGACCCAGCGCGTGGTGCCRAGGCACYGGYGAAGGAGGGATGCRTCYGGCACRGCCGCCGTGCTCTAACRTAGACTAGCGCAGCCTCCAGAGCGCATGGAAACAGCGACAATAAAACGCTGCTCCGGCCCTCGGGCCGTAACCGGGCTCTTGTGGAAGTCGCCTCCTTTCCTCCCAGGCTCTGGGCTGCTCCCCGGCCCAGCCCGCGCTGCGCTGGCTGCAGGCGAAGGCTGGAGCCTGCCCGAAAGGTCCAGGGCCGTCGCTCCGCCTGGCTGCCGCCAAAGTCACCCCGAGGCCAAGCAAAGGCACCGCGGCCGGGCTGGTGGCCGCTCCGGACGTGCCGCTGCCGGCGGGGTTGTCCTCGGGCTTTGCACTAATGCATCTTTGCAAAGGCAGAACTAAAGCTGCGGTGGTTCCCGTGAAGCCTGTGCTCCTGCGTCGCTGCTGCCCAGTGCCCAGCGCGGGGGGATCYGTCAGTCAGGCCCGCGCAGCTAGGAACGGTCTAGCAGCGGCTGCGCCGACTGACGCACGATAAAGCTGCTTGGGGGCCTCAGCGTCATTTCTCTCTCATTCCCCACTGCCTAACGATTTCACGTGCCAACGACCTCAGTTTTCAGATGTGACCATCATGCTTTTCCCATCTGCCTCCCCAAGCTGTGGAAGGGCGCACAGCCAGGGACAGACATGCAAGAGAGATGTCCTGTGCTCAAGGTAGAATTAAAGCAGTTTTGACAGCCCAGGTTAGTGCTCCTTTATTAAGGAGTCATTTAGCATCCAGGTTACTCCTGCCACATTTTTAACATCCTCATCAGACCTTGGGACTGCTCTCTTTCACCTATTTCCATGAGCAGTTAGGGACCTGAAGCTGTGCATGTGGACACCCAGTGGGGACAGTCTGTCCCAGAGCATCCTGGGGTTATGCAGGGCGGATGAAGCTCTCATGACTCTGAGCCTGAGCCTGAATTCAGCAGATGGGTCTGATGTTTCAGCACAAGGAGCTGCAGGTGAGGCTGTCTGGCAGGCCTCCAAATCCCACCTGCCTTTTTCCATGGGCGAGGAATCCTTCCCCAAGACTGAGCCTTTCCAGTGGCTCCGCACAGCTTTGCAGTGGTCCTCAATGAAGAACTGAAGGTGTAACTCGTGGCTTGAGCCCTGGCAGAGCTGGTGAGGCGCAAGGCCGGCTCCCTTGTCCCTTGGCTAGCAATGAGAGCAGGAGCAGGGGGTGAAACAGTACATGCGCATGCATTTATGGCAGTAAGGCTGGTACCATCTCAGGGACCCCGTTGCTGGGACTTCACAGCAGCTTTACCTTGCACTGGAGAAAGCGCAGCAGAGCTGGTGTTTCTGGCCAGAGAGGAAGAGTGCTCGGCTTTGGCTTCCTTCGAGCGAGCACCAAGACTGCTAGCGGTGCAGGAGGCAGTGCTCAGGCTCCTGGCACCTGACCATGGCGTCCAAACTTGTTGTTGGCTTTGGAGGGCAGAGACATCACAGCAGGGTTCGTAGGAGGCTCAAAGGGCTAAAGCAACCCACCAACCTCCCAGTGGCAACAGCCTAGATACCTAAAAGCACCAGTCCTGATGGCACTGGTTTTCAGGCTCCAGCAGGGACAGACCACTCTGCAGGCAGGGAAGGTGAGAGGCTCATGAAATTATTAAATAATTTCTGGTTGTGCCCCCATCCCAGGCAAACAGTGAGGCGTGCGTTCTCCTACAAAGCCTCACTGGCCGTTCTTGAAGCCAGCGCTGGTTAGAAGGATCCGATATTGCAACGAACCCAGCAGAGCTCAGAAACGCCACGTTTTTGTCTTTAGTGCAGACTCCTGCGTGACTCTGTGGAAAGGTTAGTTTGCTAACGCGGAGCTCTGGGGTCGCTCTGGGGGACCCTCGGGGCCCGTCAGCAGCACTGTAGCAGCAGAGCCTCCTTCATGTTTGGATAGACCTGGGAGCATTGCGCTTCTGACAGCCCACAGAATAGGATGCAAGTGATGTTAATAAACCAACGTATGGTTTTTTAACATCAAATGCCCTGTTAAGACAAGAACTACTTACCAGTAATACAATACTGAAAGTTAGAAAGAGGAGAAAATACGATAAAAGGAGGAGTTTGAAGTGTTTACCAGACTCCAGATTAACTTCCAAAACTGAAGAAGTGACAGACAGGGGAGCAGATTTGGTTCATGCACGCATAATTCAAAACGTTGCCATCACCTTTTGCTCTGGGTGATTAAAATCTGCATTTTTAACTCCCTCTCCAGATCTCAGTGATAGGCAAAGCACATCTGTAAAAGGGAACCCTCCCTCTGAATTAGACACAGGATCACCAGCACTGGAGGAGCACTCACAGACCCCCACAAAAACGTTCTTCCAGAGAGAAGAGAATCTGATTTTATCGGAGTGCTGATTGTTGCTAACAGCCCATCGAAAAAATATTGTCTTGTTAATTGTTAATGGGATATGCATTCAGGCTGAGTCATACTACAGCAGCATTTATGTGCTGACAGCAAGAAAAATAGTTTACCCAACACATTTAAAAAGACAAACAAAACACGTTTTTTTCCACAAATCATCCACAAATCAAACGAGGGCTTTTGCTTTTCCAGCCCCCAGAGGAGAAACATTCCTGGCCTTGTTGGATGGCGTAAAGCAATCCCGTTAACAAAGCGCCGCGCTGTTGGGCTGCATCTCCCACGTATGGAGACTCTGCACCGCAGGTTGCAACAGCATTGAGACGTGCCTGTCCGTCCTGGCAGCCTAAGTGACATAGTCCTGCTCCCTCCGTGCATTTAGCTGGAAAACACATTTCAAAAGAAAGTGGCAGCATTTCTGTGAATGATCCATGACCTGAATATTTTTCCCCCATCAGATATTAAATCTACAGGATTTGCCTAGCCTTACTTACTGCACTGTAACAGTCAGGGCATTAGAGCATATTTTCATTTTTTCCATTCTGAAATATTCTTGGCACTGATTTTTAATGTATAAATGCTGCATCCTGGACAGCGTGGACTTCCGATCTCAGGGAGAAGGCAGCTGACAGAGCAGGAAACTACAAGAGCAAAATGGGAAGATGGAAAAAAACATTAAAGAGCGATATGGAAAGAAGAAAAATGATCCTTAAAAGGCCTGCTCTGTGTTTTCTTGCCACTAAAATTTTGATGCTGAGTGTAGGCATGCTATGTTACAAATACAGAAACAACCATTGTGCCACTGTCATCCATGTTTTGCAAAGAAAAATGCCAAAAATAAAGAAGAATTGTTATTTCGGAGTTACCTTTGCTAGCTAAGTTTTAAGAATGCTAGAAAAATCAGCAAATGCTTTTCACTTCTGGAAGCAAATGTTTTACTGCAGGTGGAGAACAGGTTTAGAAAAAAGTGACTGGAGGAAAAGATAGCAGTGTATATTATTTTAATAACATGTATCGAAATACAAAAAAGATAGAACTCTGCTTATACAGCACTGGCATAACAGAACTGGAAATAAAACCCAGTGTGCCCGCTTCCTCCTAAGTCACACAATTGGTCACAGAACAAAAATCTAAAGACTGTAGCAAAAATTTACATTAGAATTTGTCATGACAAGAAACTCTGGCTTAGAAACATCTCATCTGAAATATCTGACCGTGTAAATATTACAAGTATATTAACCAGCTGAATATAAACATCAGTTTAATATAACTTAAAGAATTATATCTTAGTATACGCAGCATCCAGTAAATTCTGAAGTGCAAAAAGTCAGAGAACTATTCATTGCAGTTTTGTTACCTGTAAATTAGTTATTAGATAGAATTCAGCTCTATTATCCGCTAACATGACTTCTGACCTGATACACTGCAATATTTTAATGTGCAAGCTTTCAGAAAATTCCTTTTCTGCCTTAAAACATATAGTTGTGAATACACTACAGAAATCAAAACCAGGCGCCTTTCCAAAAAGATCCTTAAAGTGCAAAATATGTGTTTTCACACAACGGCAGGAAAATACAGTTAGTTTAAAAAAGTCAAGAACTCAGCACAGAAAATTGGGAACATGTACTTAAAATGAACCCACTGATTCCTTTTTTTCTGCTTTAATGAATTCCTGGGTAACAATAAATGATAAAGGCTCAAAGTAGCCTCATAGTACTGTTGCTAAAAATGACATAAAGCTTATAAAATTCGGTGCAAAGTGCTGGCTCACAAAGAACGTTGCTGCAATAAAGGCAGTTTTCTTAATGTTTTTCGTCTATTTTAGAAAGATATTTACCATTCACTGAAGTCTGACCTAACACATCAGGATAAATTTAAAATATTCTGATTCGACAGCAATCGTTTCATGGCATCCCATATCATTCCCTCAATGTGAGAACTGGCTAGCGTACCAGTTACAGCAATTTGTTAATTCAGAAGAAGACAGGGCTTAGAATGCCTTTGTTACCACATTTTACATTTCAAAAAGATTAGTTAAAAAAACCCAAATCATTCTTGTAGCTTTACTACAAGTTGGTATTTCAAATGCTAAACTCATTCAAATTAAGATGAATTACAGATTTTTGACACTTGCCCTTGTAAGGTGAATAAAGTTGCTCTTTGGCAACATCACAATAAAACGCGCTGTGCTTTAAACGTATTTCATACACAGCATTATCTGGATGCTAAGTACAATGCCTTGTTGCAATCAACAGTGAGAAAAACGGAAAAGGCTCAAAGACGCTGTCCTCTGGCTATTTACAGTGCTTTTAAAAACAAATCACACTTTACAGGATAAATTCCTGCTTGTTTCTTAAATCCACTGTCAGCACCAGGGCAAAAAAAGAAGTACAAATCCATTTTCTGTAGGTGCATCCCCCCCCCCATCTTCCACAAAATTTTCCCCTTCATCTAAAACACTACAACTTAATTTGCTTCTCACATATAAAGAAACATCTCTTCTTCAACCTCTGTAAAAGCAGGTGCTTTGGTTGATCAGGAACCTTTCTCTACCTTAGAAAACGCTGCCCACATAAAACAAAACCACCGGAGCTCGTGAACTGTATGAAATTCCTCTGCAACCACAGACCATCAGCACGTGACGCCGACCCCCGGGAGCATCAGTAGATTCGTAGTTATCTGCTACGCCAAAGAGAAGCGTTTGCATTGCACCGCTGCTCAGGGAAATAATTCCGTTGGGAAATGCTCTCTGGACTAACGCTGCTGCGGCACATCCTTTCCTTTCATGGAAACTAAGCCAGCCGCTCTTCCTCCCGTGGGCCATGGCGAGGAGGACCACGGACAGTCCTTGTCTGAGTGACGTTTACTGCCTGCCCTCCTGTTCCTGCTTTGGGTCAGCCTGCTGAGGCTGCTTGAGGCTGCTGCCGAGGTCCTCTTGGTGCTGCTGTTTCCGTTCCTGCCTTTTCCTTTCGGCCAGCGCTTTTGCCCGGGTGGTCATTGACCCGGACCTAGCATCAGGCCTCTCTTCGTCCTGCTGGTGCTTTTTACAGTGTTTCTCGAAGGTAGAAATTTTGGCGTAAGTTCGGTTGCAAACCAGGCAGTGGTAGGGCCGCTCCCCACTGTGCGTCCGCATGTGCAGCTGGAGGTAAGAAGACCTGGAAAAGGCGCGGCTGCAGACGGAGCAGCGGTGGGGCTCGCGCGCCTCGTGGGTCTTCAGGTGCTGCTTCAGGGACGACGCCTGCTTGAAGGCCTTCCCGCAGGTAGAGCACTTGAAGTTCCTCTCGCCGGACTCGAGGAGCTGGTGTGACACGAGGTGCGCGGAGGAGCGGAAGTTCTTCCCGCACCGGTCGCACTTGTAGGGCCTCTCGCCGGTGTGCAGGCGGACGTGGAGGACCAGCCCGGCCTTCTGCGTGAAGGCCTTCTCGCACTGCGTGCACTTGAAGGGCCTCTCGCCCGTGTGCACGCGGCGGTGGGTCTTGAGGTGCGAGGCGCGCCCGAAGTGTTTGCCGCAGTCCTCGCACTCGAAGGGCCGCTCGCCGGTGTGGATGGCCTTGTGGCGCACCAGGTGGGAGGACTGGAGGAAGAGCTTCCCGCACACGGGGCACTGGTACTTCCGCTCGCCCGTGTGGGAGCGGAGGTGCAGGGCGAGGTGCGAGGAGGAGATGAAGGCCTTGCCGCAGAGCGGGCAGGCGTGGGGCCGCTCGCCGGTGTGCGTGCGCTTGTGCAGGACCAGCCCCGAGGAGAGGGCGAAGGCCTTGGCGCACACCGGGCAGCGGTAGGGCTTCTCGCCGGTGTGCACGCGGCGGTGCTTGGCGAGGGCGGCCGCCTGCGCGAAGGCCTTGCCGCACTGCTCGCAGCCGTGGGGCCGC